>NC_087206.1:93320665-93325665 GCF_015104395.2 Macrobrachium nipponense
AGCGTGACTCATTCCAACAGACTTTTACGCAAGTTAAATAACCTAATAGATAATAGCGCATGGAATAATCTTGAACAACAAGACAAAGTTTTAAACTATCCAACAACCCCCTTGTGTAAATCAACATTTAGTTTTAATTTAGGCTTATCCTTTGCCCTAATGCCAGACCGCAAAAACAACCTAGACTTCATAGTGGCTTTTGATAAATTCATATCTGACAAAACTACAGCCGTGAAGAGATATGTTTAAAAGGAGTAGTTACTAAATGCTTTAACTGACCTTCATAAGAAATATCCTTTTGTTCCCCGCAGATTCATGATAGCCATCCATCGCTAAAAAAGTTAGATGTTATAATAAGTAGATCCGACAAAGACGCAAAATTGTAATAATGGACAAAGACTTCTACCTCGACAAAATCAACCAGCTCCTTAGCGACACAAATACTACGAAAAACTGACGAAAAATCCCCCCTCCAGAAACGTTCCCACAGAATTTTTTCGGAAAGTAAGATTAATTGGCCAAGACAAAAAGAGTATTGAAACTATTAGAGAAATTTAAAGTAATTAATCCTAAATTACCCATACTCTTTTATGGTCTTCCCAAAACTCACAAAGACAATCTTCCATTCAGACCCATCGTTTCATGCGCCGGAGCTTTCAATTACAAAATTTCTAAATGGTTAGCTGGCCTCCTTTCTCCTTTTTTATTTTTTAGGCATTTTTTCTCCCAGTCACATCAAACATTCGGAAGACTTTTGTCACAAATTCAGAGAAGCACATATACCACTTCACAACATAAAACTTTTAAGCCTTGACGTAGACTCCCTATTCACAAAAGTACCAGTACAGGACGTTTCTTTTCAGTTTTTAAGGGAAAAATTATCCCCCTATTCAGATCATTTCCCTTTGGCACTTGACAAAATAATAAAGTTAGTTGAATTATGTGCATCTAATAACGTATTTTCATTCGGGGTGAATCATTCTACAAGCAAAAATTCGGTGTAGTATGGGTAGTCCTTTAAGTCCTATTTTAGCCAATCTGTACATGGGAATACTTTGAAACTACAGTAATAAATGCAATAAAACCCAAAAACATGCTGTGGATGAGATACGTGGATGACATACTAACATTTTGGGATAATAAGTGGGGTAATTTTAATGAATTCCTCTCAAAATTAAACGCATTAGTGCCCAGCATCAAATTTAAAGTTGAATGGGAAACAGACAACCAAATTCCTTTTCTTGATGTTTTAATAATCAAAGACACGACAGAATACAAATTTACCATATACAGAAAACCAACGTTCTCATTTCATATATTCACTACTTTAGCTATCATGACAATACTATCAAGATAAGTCTAGCTAGCAACCTATTCTTAAGAGCCTTACGAATTTGTTCCCCAGATTTCTGGAAAAACAGAATTTGAACTAATTCGCAAGCAACTCTCATCTTTAAAGTATCCTGACCATATAATTGAGAAAGCAATTCAAAAAGCAAACGTAATTTTCTACCGACCCCCTAAAGACAAGACCAGAGCACACCCAACAATAAAATAAAAATTCCCCACCTGGAGACGATTAAGAGAGTAACTCACACCCTTGGGAAATCCAACCCTTTTTGCATTTACCTACCCAAATACTTAGCCAAATCCCTGATTAACGTCCAACAAAAGACTCGCCCAAAGACTCGGGGGTATAGATCCCATGCCAGGACTGTGACCAATCTTACATCGGATTTACAGGTAAATCACTTCCCCAGAGATTAATACAACACAAACGGTCAGTTAGGTATGGACAACAGAACTCGGCTATTTTCAATCATATAAATGAACATAACCATAGAATAAACTGGAATATGTCCACGTGTAATTTATAGCAGCAACTGCCGGTACAAAGTCAAATGATGGAATCGGCCTTACTAAAAAGAGAAGCAGGTAATGAACATCTCAAAAGGGAATTGGACATCAGACATCGTCGACGCAGTGTTCATTCAACCAACGCGTTAAGAAGATTAAAGGAAGATTATCAGCGGGGTGACCTAAATTGGCTTACTTGTGGACGAATCTCTTGGTATAAATACCACCTTTTCTGTAAACTTTTCTCATTCATACCTGAAGAGAGAGACAGCAGTCTCTGAAATATAGTACTTTTCTCTCTACATTTTTTGTGTTTTTATGGGCTCCTTTTATTAGATGGAATTTGTTGTTACAGAACACCTTTACCAGTCATTGTCAGCCCATTATGGAATTCAACCGCCTTTCCACGATTCTTCACTCACTTCCAAGAAGTCAAGCCAGTTTCCGCAAGTTTGAAAAAGAACTGAACAGACTACACCGGCTGAAAAACCAAAAATACTTTTTTGGAAGAATGCCTCAAAGAACAAGTACTTCCAAAATGTACGGATTCGGGAGATGGACTCTGCAATCAATCCCCTCCCTCTATCACACAAGATTTTCCTGGTAGAAAGAATCACCAATACGAGAAAACGACATCTCGTGCTACGCAGAGTGATATATGGAACTCAATCTAATCTTCGCCTCCTCACTACGGACCACGTATACAGGTATCTGATTTCATTCTGTTCCGACATTGCTGCCTATAATAGCGTGACTCATTCCAACAGACTTTTACCGCAATAACTAACCTAATAGATAATAGCGCATGGAATAATCTTGAACAAACAAGACAAAGTTTTAAACTTATCCAACACCCCCCTTACTGTAAATCAACATTTAGTTTAAATTAGGCTTATCCTTTGCCCTAATGCCAGACCGCAAAAACAACCTAGACTTCATAGTGGCTTTTGATAAATTCATATCTGACAAAAAACTACAGCCGTGAAGAGATGTTTAAAAGAGTTGTTACTAAATGCTTTAATTTAAAACTGACCTTCATAAGAAATATCCTGTTCCCCGCAGATTCATGATAGCCATCCACTCGCTAAAAAAGTTAGATGTTATAATAAGTAGATCCGACAAAGACGGCAAAATTGTAATAATGGACAAAGACTTCTACCTCGACAAAATCAACCAGCTCCTTAGCGACACAAAATACTTACGAAAAACTGACGAAAATAAAAATCCCCTCCACAGAACGTTCCCACAGAATTTTTCGGAAAGTAAGATTAATTGGCCAAGACAAAAAGGAGTATTGAACTATTAGAGAAATTTAAAGTAATTAATCCTAAATTACCCTACTTTTATGGTCTTCCCAAAACTCACAAAGACAATCTTCCATTCAGACCCATCGTTTCATGCGCGGAGCTTTCAATTACAAAATTTCTAAATGGTTAGCTGCCTCCTTTCTCCTTTTTTAGGCCACTTTTTCTCCCAGTCACATCAAAACATTCGGAAGACTTTTGTCACAAATTCAGAGAAGCACATATACCACTTCACAACATAAAACTTTTAAGCCTTGACGTAGACTCCCTATCACAAAAGTACCAGTACAGGACGTTCTTCAGTTTTTAAGGGAAAAATTATCCCCCTATTCAGATCATTTCCCTTTGGCACTTGACAAAATAATAAAGTTAGTTGAATTATGTGCATCAATAAACGTATTTTCATTCGGGGAATCATTCTACAAGCAAAAATTCGGGGTGTAGTATGGGTAGTCCTTTAAGTCCTATTTTAAGCCAATCTGTACATGGAATACTTTGAAACTACAGTATAAATGCAATAAAACAAAAAACATGCTTGTGGATGAGATACGTGGATGACATACTAACATTTTGGGATAATAAGTGGGGTAATGTTAATGAATTCCTCTCAAAATTAAACGCATTAGTGCCCAGCATCAAATTTAAAGTTGAATGGGAAACAGACAACAAAATTCCTTTTCTTGATGTTTTAATAATCAGAGACACGACAGATACAAATTTACCATATACAGAAAACCAACGTTCTCACTTTCATATATTCACTACTTTAGCTATCATGACAATACTATCAAGATAAGTCTAGCTCGCAACCTATTCTTAAGAGCCTTACGAATTTGTTCCCCAGATTTCCTGGAAAAAGAATTTGAACTAATTCGCAAGCAACTCTCATCTTTAAAGTATCCTGACCATATAATTGAGAAAGCAATTCAAAAGCAAACGTAATTTTCTACCGACCCCTAAAGACAAGACCAGAGACACACCCCAACAATAAAATAAAAATTCCCCAACTGGAGACGATTAAGAGAGTAACTCACACCCTTGGGAAATCCAACCCTTTTGCATTTACCTACCCAAATACCTTAGCCAAATCCCTGATTAACGTCCACAAAAGACATCGCCCAAAGGACTCGGGGGTATATGAGATCCCATGCCAGGACTGTGACCAATCTTACATCGGATTTACAGGTAAATCACTTCCCCAGAGATTAATACAACACAAACGGTCAGTTAGGTATGGACAACAGAACTCGGCTATTTTCAATCATATAAATGAACATAACCATAGAATAAACTGGAATATGTCACGTGTAATGTATAGCAGCAACTGCCGGTACAAGAGTCAAATGATGGAATCGGCCTTAATAAAAGAGAAGCAAGGTAATGAACATCTCAAAAAGGGAATTGGACATCAGACATCGTCGACGCAGTGTTCATTCAACCACCGCTTAAGAAGATTAAAGGAAGATTATCAGCGGGGGTCGACCTAAATTGGCTTACTTGTGGACGAATCTCTGGTATAAATACCACCTTTTCTGTAAACTTTTTCTCATTCATATACCTGAAGAGAGAGACAGCAGTCTCTGAAATATAGTACTTTTCTCTCTACATTTTGGTGTTTTATGGGCTCCTTTTATTAGATATATATATATATATATATATATATATTATATATATATTATATATATATATATATATATATATATATATATATATATTCTTGTGTGCACTTGTGCAAGTCATCATTATATAATATATATATATTATATATATATATATATATATATATATATATATAATATCATATATATATATATATATATATATATATATATATATATA
>NC_087206.1:93330665-93363165 GCF_015104395.2 Macrobrachium nipponense
ATAATGCTGTATAAAACCATCAACTATGACCGGCAACTCTACAGTTGCTCACCAGATGTGGTAGAGTGAGGGTGCGTCTCGTGGGTCCGGAAAGCGTTGCCAGATGAGCGATCCATGTCTAACTTTAACCTTAAATAAAATGAAAACTAATGGGGTTAGAGAGGTGCAATTGATATGTTTGATGGTTGGAGGGTGGATGATGGGAAATACCAAATTTCAGCCCTCTAGCCTCAGCCTCGGTAGTTTTTTTTTAGATCTGAGGGCGGACGGAATAAAGGCAGACGGATGGACAGACAAAGCAGCCACGATAGAAAATAAAAGGGCGCTGGTGTGGAGCTAAAAAAAAAAACTTAAAAACTAAGAACAGTTAGAGAAGTTGTTAAAATGTTTAAAAACTAAGAACAGTTAGAGAAGTTGTTAAAAAGCAAAAAAAAAAAAAAAAAAAAAAAAAAAAAAAAAAAAAAAAAAGGCACAAAGCTAATGCAAATAAGTACTAAATGGTTGAAATAAGGCTGGTACAAAATAAGTGTATTGGAAAGAAGAGTTGGTAGAGATCCTAAAGTTATGGTTAAAACAAACATAGAAATAGCTTGAGCAGAGGTAATAAACACAACAGGAATAGACATATTAACAGAGACTGTAAAATTTGTAACAGGAGACATCAAGATGGAGTTTGGATTTGAAAGGTGCCCTACTCAATATACAGACAGGCTATTAAATAAGGATTGAAGAGATACAGTTACCCGATAGGAATGTCATCAAGGAAACAGAAGAAGCGGCTTGCAAATACCTGGGGATAATTGGAGAATCGATAAAACACCAAAGATGAAGGAAAAAAAATTAGGAAAAAAATTCTTGCATAGAATTAACACAATATTCAAGTCAAAAATCTAACTCTTGAAACTTGGTGAAAGCCATAAACACCGAAACTTGGTGAAAGCCATAAACACCTGGGCAGTGCCAATAATCAGATATAGTACTAGAATAGCGGCTGGAATAAAGCAAAGCTCCGCAACATAGATCAAAAGGCTAAAGCGATAATCAAAGGGTATATACCAAGAACTACACACATGAGTACATGTAGAAAGGCTATACACACCACGAATACAAGATGGAAAAGGACAAATCAGCACAGAGGATAATTTCAACACCGAAGCAGAACACTGGGACAATACTTGAAGACCAGGGAAAATGAATGACTTAGAAGAGCATAGGAGGAAGACCTGATTAAGGATGATGATGACCCAGATATCTGCAAAGATAGAACAGCAAAAAAGCAGAGTATAAAAAGAAACAAGGGCTGGGAATAGCAGGACAAGATCAGACCCTAAGAACAAGATGTAAACAAAGAACTATACTGATGCAATATTTCATCCAAGTGAAGGAATGCAATTTAAAACAGAAGACCGTAAATCAAGTTCCCAGCACTAGCAATGAACCAGTATAAAAAGAGAGATGAAGCAATGGCCAAAGTCCTCCACTGGGGTCTGAGCAAAAAATATCAGATATCAGGCAGCTACAAGTGGAGCGAGCACCAATCTGATGGAGTAGTAGAAAACGACCAGGCAAAATAACTCTGGGACTACAGTATCGGGGCAGACCTGGTTCTGATAGACGAACCCAAAAACAAAGCAGCGCCGCGGGACTTGAGAGAGAGGATAAGAAAGAGAGAGAGAAATTAAACAAGTGAAAATGAGCCATAATTTCTTCGGGGCAATCGAGTTTTCTATATATAATTCTGCATGAAACTCTCAGCCGGCCGTGGTGCCCTGTGTTTTTGCGTTGCCAAATGCACTTAATGGCTACATTTAACCTTGAATAAAAGGAAAACATTTGAGGCTAGAGGGCTGCAACTTGATATATTTGATGATTGGAGGGTGGATGATCAACAGACCAATTTGCAGCTCTCTAGCCTCAGTAGTATTTGAGACATGAGGGCTGACAGAAAAAGTAAAAGCCATCTCAACAGTTTTATTTTACAGAAAAAAAAAACATTAATATCTGTGGATTGAATTGAGAAAGTTATAGGATATGACAGTAGAGGTACAGCCCATAATAATCATCGGATCATAGTACCAAAATCCCTAAAAAGAAGACTTGGTAAACTGAAGCTGAAATACCTCTAGGTCTCATGTAGAGATTCGAGAAGAAAGTCGCTTTTATTATTAAAAAATATTACTACTATTAGGTTAGGTCATGCAGTCTACATTATTATTTTAATTACTATAACTATAATTAGCATTAATTTGATTAGTTATCAATATCATTCATATATCTTATTATTATTCCTTCAATCAATTTTAGCACTAGTGATACGAAGCACAGATAAAGGAAACGAAATACTGAAACAAACATGTCGAGTAGTTCATATCTTGCGGACCAAATCCTGTATTTGTATATATTCAAAAAATAAAAAATAAAAAGTGGGCGAAGTTTCTTCAGCGCAATCGTGTTTTCTGTACAGCGTATAATCAAGGCCACAGAAAATAGATCTATATTTCGGTAGCCTCGGTACAATGCTATATGGGCCACGGGCCATAAAACTTAAACCATGGTCCAGTGGTAGCCTGTCCTATATCATTGCCGGGCGCGCGATTTGGCTAACTTTAACCTTAATTAAATAAATACTACTGAGGCTAGAGGGCTGCAATTAGGTATATTTGATGATTGGAGGGAGGATGATCGTCACACTAATTTGAAGCCCTCTAGCCACAGTAGTTTTTAAGATCTGAGGGCGGACAGAAAAAGTGCGGACGGACAGACAAAGGCACCTCAATAATTCACTTTTACAGAAAACTTTAAAATTCAGCAAAGAAATCCTCATCAAAAGCTCAATAATCATATAATCGCGCGGTTGAAAAAATACGCCCGAGATAATGAACGCAAGATTAGCATTTGTTCGAAAAGCATTATGTAAATAGTGTAAGAGCGCTCTGAATCGTAACGACATTCTGGAAAGAACATTGACTTAAGAGAATTTCTTGGAGGTGAGAAAGAGAGGGCTAGAAGAATCATAATGAGAGAGAGAGAGAGAGAGAGAGAGACAGAGAGAGAGAGAGAGAGAGAGAGAGAGAGAGAGAGAATTATTTAGAAAAGAGAATGAGAGGGAGAAAGAAAGGGGAGACCCTTGGCAGATGGGAATTGCTAGGAAGATTCTAGACGAAAGGGAACTGATCAGAATAGAGATACTGACTGAAATAAATCGCTTATGAGAGAGAGAGAGAGAGAGAGAGAGAGAGAGAGAGAGAGAGAGAGAGAGAGAGAGTTTTTAAAAAAGTTTATAAGTAATCACAAATTAAAGTTTACATAGGCAAATTAAAAGTATGCACGATGAGGACGTAAAGAGAATAATAATATAATCACATTTGCAATTTGTCTGTCTGTCTACGTGTGACCGAAACACGCACAGAACAATTAACAAGATATAATCAATAATATAATCATTAATACCTGTTACTTTAAGGTAATGCCAGAGAACGACTGATGCTGAACCTTTTCAGGTACTGCATGTTCCCTGGAGGGGGTTAGTGCCGTTAGTGCAACGTAAGCATTACTAAAGGTTCTTTGCAGCGTCCCTTCGGAACCTAGCTGGAACCCCTTTCATTCCTTTTACTGTACCTCCATTCATAGTATCTTTCTTCCATTTGACTTTCAGTCCTCTCTTAATTACTCCATAGTGCAACTGCGAGGTTTTCCTCCTGTTACACCTTTTAGACCCATCTACTCACAATTTGCTCTCCAGCGCTGAATGACCGCTAGGTCCCAGGGCTTGGCCTCTGGTCTTAACGCTATATTCCATTCAATTTAATTCGTTACTAAATGTTTAGCAACATGCGCAGGGATGATTACAGGAAGGGCCGAGAATAAACAAAAGAATTGAGCAGTAAGCTCTCTTCAAGGAACAAAAAAAATGACAGAAGGGTAATGGCGAGTAAACACGGATAGAGCGTATGTAGAAATGGGTGCAATATTTTTCAGATCTTACGAGAGAGAGAGAGAGAGAGAGAGAGAGAGAGAGAGATTTTCAGTTTACTTTCTGATTGATTGTAAGTACAAAATACGTCTTTAATACTCGACTTCTACGACACTGTTAACAAGACATGGGAATTACATTAAAATTACCTTCGTCCTTGTTGCAGACAGGTTCAGGTTCACCTCCTCCCTCCTCTCTCTCTCTCTCTCTCTCATACAAACACGCACACAGAAATAACATGCAATAAACGGCAGACACGACGTCTGTCACGACCGCCACCATGAATTTCCCGCAGGGCAGAAGTATATACAACCTGAGAGAGATCTAATTTTACATGCGAGTATCTGGTGGGGGTATAGTGATACCATTACAGGCTTCATTACACCTGTCTTCCACTGTACAATTTTCTCTAGAGGGTTACCGATGACATAATTGCATTATTTGTTGTTTATTTTTCTTCGCCGTGGTCTCTTCCCATTTAACAGATCTGACGTTTTCACGCCTCTTGAACAAACGTATCTATCATTCAGGCGAGCCATGTCACTTTTGATGTTTCAGTGAATTGATATATTATGGAATCCACAAGAGATTAAAATGTGATATTCAAGTGTTAGAAAAAAATATATAAAATATCTTTACATTTAAGAGTATATTTACGACAGTTTTTTTCCGAATACAGAGACATTATGACGCACATATCTCATACATAGCCTCTTACTAAGTCCGCAATCAAGGCTTAACCATCTTCAACCTATTCAAAAAATTACAAAACCCTGACAATATCAAATAGGGATACTATAACTTGTAGTTGTCCTCTCGCATTATATTGCAATCTTAAACTTTGATGAACGAGATAATCTCGTTCATCAAAGTTTAAGATTATTAATTATACCTTGTTTGAACCAAAACCCATTATCACCCACAAGAGCATCAAGAGCAATTTCTGACTTGAAAAGTCATACATAAAGAAAATGAATTCTAAAGACCACTACTGTCTATCCTACTGAACAGGAAACTAAATCACATCTTCAAGGTCCCTGACTGATAAACAGCGATCATGGTAACTATTCTTATTTATAAATAAAGATAAAGTTGAAAGAATAACTGTTTACACTCAAGATGGCAAGATGTCTTAAGGAATAATATTTTTCATAACTAACCACAATTCACAACTATGTAATTTGGGTGTTTTAATACACGAAATGGCTATCTGAATCGATATACAGAAAAAAATTTACGCAACCACTTTTCTGCTACGGTGAAGAGGTCAGCAGCGGTTTATTTCACAATTAGTACCCCATAATCTTATGCTCTTAAATCGCGTTTGCTATGTTATTAGAAACACCCATACTAATGTCAATAATATAATAAAATATAATATAACGGTATACTAATATTTATATATATATATTATATATAATATATATAGGTAATATATATATATATATATATATTATATTATATATATATATATATATATATATATATATATATATATAATAAACATATATAGGTATATATACATAATGTATGTATGTATGTGCACGCACAGTATATATATGCACAGTTGCAAATAAGTCCACCATTTAAGCTTTAGTGCGAGATTTGAAAAATTATATGGTATCTGTGTTTACTACGGGGATGGGGGTTCTCCTCTTTCAGCACGAGTTCCATCAATCAGTTCTACGTAGAGTTGCTTGAGAGAGAGAGAGAGAGAGAGAGAGAGGAGAGAGAGAGAGACGAGAGAGAGAGTTAGAGAGTTTAGAGGAGAGAGAGATTTAAACCCATCTTTCTTCTTTAAATGCCTTGTTGTTGCACTCAGAAAATATACAGTACTATATCAGCATTAGGATAAACATTATTAAAACAAATAAACATTTAAAGGCTAACAAGAAAATACTCTAAGCAGAGCTTTTCGTTAGCCATACACAATATCCACAAGCAAATCTACCTCTTGTTCACTCATCGGAGTCTCAACTAGCCTTACCCCCACCAATTTCAGTAGTAGCAAAGCCAGGCTGAGGACACTGGTACAGCAAAAGGAAGAAGCCCGTCAGTTTGAATCACATTTTGGAATTCCAAAATCTGTAAGACTGTTTAACAACAATAAGTCCAATTCCCAAGCCCTCGCCCTCCCCCAATATATATATATATATATATATATATATATATATATATATATATATATATATATATATATATATATAGTATGAATATAATTTAGACAAGATTAGAGGGTCTTAATTAATGCCATGTCAAAACAGCATAGTACTTGGCGCAGTGGTACTTCTACATGACATCCTGTCACTTTTAATTTGTTAATATGAGAAGAGAGAGAGAGAGAGAGAGAGAGAGAGAGAGAGAGAGAGAGAGAGAGAGAGAGAGAGAGAGAATTCTTTGGTATATTCAATCAAGTGCTGCTGCTCCTCTTTATAGCGTCCATTATTGTAATTGTAAGAAATGCACTGCAATCGATACTGTAAACAGATAACCATTTGGCTTGATAGGGTTAACTAACTTATCATGTTAGGATGTTCATGTGTATCGCCAATTTCAAAATCCATTAAAATTTTGATAAATTTTAAGTATTGTGTAATGAATATGACTGATATAAAATAATACATACGGTGGTAAAGATAACGCCATAGTCGAAAGTTGAATTGAATCTGAATAAACAAACTTCTGTTAAAAAGTGAGATAGTAATCTTGGTTACAACGACATAACCTATTCAGAACTCTCTCTCTCTCTCTCTCTCTCTCTCTCTCTCTCTCTCTCTCTCTCTCTCTCTCTCTCTCTCTCTCTCTTTCTGTGTATGTGTGTTACTCCAGCCTTCTTAAATTGTGGTCACATTCAACATACGATCATTTTTTTCAAGTGAGTTGGTCTAACAAAGAAAAGGGCAAGCATAAGACACAAATAAATGAGAGAAAAAAGTTATTTGTATCACTCACCCATGCATCTAGTAATACTTCGTAGGCCCGCCCTTTCGTTTCAGCACCTTTTTAAGCCTATCGGGGATAGAATGCGACTATTTCTGCAGGAGGAAGGGTTCAAAAATGTCCCAGACAGCGTGTATAGTGGTCTTGAGTTTGTCGCTGGTTGCCGCGTCCTCTGCCATTCATGAAGACTTGATCGCTGTCCAAAGGTTTTCTACTGGGGACAAATCTGGAGAACTTACCTGGCCAAAGCTTAATTTAGTCAATATGGGAATCATTTGCCAATTAGTCACGTAATAATTGGCGAGTGAGAGAGTGAATCAGTGACGAAATAGGCGACGTGGCACTCGCACCGTATTGTTGGGTAAACTCTCTGTTGATCTGCTCGCTCTTGGGAAAAATTGGAAAGGAAAAACACTAAATCTTCCAAGCCACCATACCAAAATAATGAAGCACCCTCCACTCCATCACTACCCCTCCAGTCACACACGAGAAATGCCTCCCCCATCCTTCCTGCCTCATTTACTTTGGCGTGTCTAGATGGTACGTGGGGATTGGTGTGTCTGGATGGTACCTGTGGATACGTGGCCAAGTAGTTGAATATTATGCTTTTGATTTCATTGCACTAGTCAACGCTGGTCGTCTACATGCCGTTTTCTAAGCATGAGAGTGACAAGGGAAAGCATACGGGAGCTTCATGACCAACAGCAGGGTAGATCCTTACCCCGTCTGGACGCCACCAACTTGGCAACAAGCGTCTTTCAGTTCTTTCACCTACACCACTTTGCTTCACAATTTCACTTGTTTTCAACCCCATCATATGACATCAGTTACACGGACTATGGATGTTGCGCTTCTTAGACTTGCTACACATTCATGATACAAACCCAATAAAGTAGTAGGAACACTTACACTTGCGGAACACTTGGGAACACAAACTGAAACAGTGCTGCCACACTCTCGGATTGGAATTATCGTACTGGCTCCTCAAAATTATGGGTTTTCAGTAAAAAATATCGTGCAAAATTGTAGATTTTATCGTAATTATTATCTCACACTGTTTCTGATATTTAACGCATTTTTATAATTTGACAAAATAATGAATTTATGTATGATTTCTTTGTAGTTATTAATATCTTGCAATTTACATATATAACTAAGAAAAAAATACAAATGAAACATTTCTCTCTACAAAAACGAAAAAAAATTGAATTATGAATAATTAGTTAATGTTATCAACAATTGTTATGGACAAATTATTACTATATTGTATTAACACTGTGGTAAAAAAAGTATACAGCTTAGAACGTCACTTCTTTCCATAATGTAAACTAAACTGATAACGAATTAACACGAAGATATGTGAGTTGATAGGCCCACCCATACATATCTTTAAGCACCCCAAAACATCGAAAATCAGAATAGCATCACTGAGTATTAATTTAAAATAAATATATATAATTAAACATGACTGGTACTGATACCTATCCCATGATAAAGGAATTAATAACAATAATAATTGTAAAGTATATCTTTAAGAATCTTCTTCCTAATCAAATTCAAGTTCTCTGACGTTCTGGAATATCTGAGCATGATTATTTATTCTGGAAAACATATCATTTGCAAGAGTAAAATGAACACATGACCCTCCTGAATCTTTGATGCAACTAGCAGAGAGTAAAGCCCCATTAACTGTCCTTGTTTTCAGTCTGTTTCTTTGTTTAGTTTTAAAGAGGTTAACTTTACTGAACACTCGTTCGCATTCAGCATTAGAGTGCGGCAAGCAAAGAGCAGTTAGAGCAAATTTGGCTAGGTCTGAAAAACTACTATTTTTTTTTTTCCTTCTGGCCGTGGGCCCGACGCCAGGCAGCCCGGCCCGTTCTCCTTCCCACCAGTGGCCCCACCCCAGGGGACCAAACCGGTGTCCTCCCCACAAGGGTCCTCAACCCTGGCGGCAATAACCAGTCGCCTCCCCACTGGGGGGCCCACTCCTGGCAGCCCAACTGATTTGCTTCCCCGCTGGAGGCCCCACCCTTGGTGGCCAGACCAAATCTCCTCCCCGCCAAGGGCCCATCCACTGGCGGCTCGACCTGGTCGCCTCACCGGCAGGGGCCCCATCCCAGGCGGCCCAACCTGTTCGCTTCCCAGTGGAGGCCCCACCCAGTCTCCTCCCCCACCAAGGTCCCACCCATGGTGATCTGACCTGGTCACCTCCCGGCTGGGGGTCCAACACCTGTTGGCCCGACCTGGTCGCCTCACCCACTCGTCCTGGGACCTGTGATGAACTTTGCCCTTTCATCCCAGAACCTGCGGCGGGCCTCGCACCACGACTGTCCTGGCAACTGTAGCGGGCCTCACCCACCTGTCCTAGCACCCGTGGCGGGTCTTGCCCGCCAGTCCCGGCACCCATGGGAGGCCTCACCAGGCAACCCAGGCACCAGTGGCAGGCCTCACCAGCCCACCCTGGCACAAATGGCAGGCCTCACCCGCCCGTCCGGGGACCTATCACAGGCCTCGCCCTCCTGTCCTGGCACCCGTGGCAGGGCTCGCCCGGCCATTCCGACCCGTGGCAAGCCTCACCCGCTCGTCCCGGCACCTGTGACAGGCCACGCCTGCCCGTCAAGGCACCTGTGCCAGGCCTCACCCACCTATAAAGCACCATGGTAGCAGACCTCACCTGACTATCCCAGAAGCTGTATAGGGCATTGCCCGAACTTCCCAGTACCTGTGGTAAGCCCCACCTACCCTTCCCGGGATGCGTGGCGGGCCTTGCCTGCCTGTCCCAGGACGCATGGCAGACGTCGCCTGGCGGGACCCGTGGCGACCCTCGCCCACCATCCCGGGACCCATGGCAGGCCTCCCCCACCAGTCCCGAGACGCTCGGCGGACGCCTGCCCGCCCGTCCCGGGACGCTCGGCAGACGCCTGCCCGCCCGTCCCGGGACGCTCGGCGGACGCCTGCCCGCCGCGGGTCCCGGGACGGGTGGGCAGGCGTCCGCCGAGCATCCCGGGAGGGCGGGCGGGCAGGTGTCCGCTGCGGGTCCCGGGTACGCTCGGAGCGGACGCCTGCCCGCCCGTCCCGGGACACCTCGGGCGGGGCCGGCCCGCCAGTCCCTGGGACTCTCGGCGGGCGCCAGCCCGCCCGTCCTGGGACGCTCGGCGGACGCCTGCCCGCCCGTCCGGGAAACTCGGCGGGCGCCTGCCCGCCCGTCCGGGACACTCGGAGGGCGCCTGCTACGCCCGTCCCGGGACCCGTCCCGCGGACGCTCGGCGGGGCCCCTGCCCGACCCCCGTTCCCCGGGAAAACGGCTCGGCAAGGGCCCCTGCCCTGCCCGCCCCGTCCCGGGGGGACGCTCGGCGGGCGGCCCGCCCTGCCCGGCCCAGTCCCGGGACCGCTCGGCGGGCTCCTGCCCGCCCGTCCCGGGGACGCTCGGCGGGCCCCTGCCCGCCCATCCCGGGACGCTCGGCGGGGCCCCGCCTGCCCGGCCCGTCCCCGGGAACGGCCTCGGGCCCCTGGGCCCGCCATGCCCGATCCCGGGTCCCGGGAGCTCGGCCCGGGCCCCGGGACGCCTCGGCCCGGGCCCTGTAACCGCCCGTTCCCGGGGAACGGCTCGGCGGGCCCCGGGAACGCTCGGAGGGCCCACCCTTGCCCGCCCGTCCCGGGACGCTCGGCGGGGCGCCTGCCCGCCCACCGTCCACGGGACCCACGGCGGGCCTCGCCCGCCACTCCCTGCACAGTGTAATAGCTATTCTGTACCTTAGAATCAGAATATGCCACTGCATCTTCTCAATTCTCCTGGGGATTCTCTGAATCTTCAAGTTCTTTTCCTTGCACTCCACCAATCCTACTCAATCCTCTCTTTCTTCTCCTGGCACCTCCACTAATCCTACTCAATCCTCTCAATTTTCTTGGGGCTTGTCCTAATCCGGTTTCTTCTCCCGGCACCTACACAAACCCCCTTATTTTCTTCACCGTTTCTATATTCCCTCCCTTTTCTTTTCCATCCACCAATCAATAAAACTCTAAGAAAACATTTTAACATATTTATTTCCCTTCTACTTCAATTTCCTTCAACCATTAACAAAACAAACTTATTACAAAATAAACATCTTCCTCAAAATTTCCACATTTTATCCGTCTGAATGAGGCCAGTGCAGTCTTCATCACGCCATATCTTCAACATCCACACAAGCTTCTGCAGTTTTCACTTGCTCTCCTCCATTCCTCTTCATTTCTCCTGGAGCTTCTTCAAATCACAGACTATTTTCTCCTTCGTTCCTCGCACCCATCCAACCTCATCATCCATCTGGTCGTTCCATTCGCCCTGGACACCGGCCTTCTTCTTCAGCGACCCCAGGCCACCATTTCCTTCCTCTAGAAGGCATGCCAGCTCCTTCCTCTTGAGTTTCGCTTTTTCAACTTTACACTGGAGTCCACGCTTTTCCTTCCAACAGGTCCTCCAAAGCCTTCTGCAGGCGCTCCAACCTCAGCTCCAAGTCTTTCCAGTCGGATTCCCACTTTTCGCTTCAGACTTTTTGTTCTTGAATGAGCCTCGCTATCCGCGCCGCTTCTGCCGTTTATAGCTGCACGTCTTTCTCCTTCTGTCGTAGGAGTTTCTCCAGCCCCTCAACCAGACAGTTCCCTTATCCTCTCACAAAGGGCATCGTTCCTCTGACCAATTTCCTTCACGTTCTTCTTCACATGCTGGTTTTCTTCGGCCATCTTGACCATCTTGTCTTCCAGCTGCCGTTTCTCCCTCTTCTCTTTATCGTTCCAGCTTCGAGCGAGTGAGCACTCTCTTGCAACACCTCCTGAGTGATCTGGATTTCAAGAACGCTTTCTTCCCTTCCGCCCGCCTTCTGCGTCTCTTCTTGGTAGTCGAGCCTCTCTTGTAGCTGAAGAATTATTGTCCTGTCCAAGTGCACGCGCTGCTCTCTCTGGCAGTGGATGGCTTCTCGCAAGGCCGCAATTCTCTCGTTCAGTTCCTTTTCCTTAGGCTCTTCAGCTCCATCATTATCAGTCAGGAGAGAAATCTCGCCAGCGAATAGGCAGCCACACCAAACAAGATCACTAATAACAGCTGCTGCCAAGGCCAGATAAGGCCACATTTTCTTCAAACTGAAATCCATATCTAAAGTATCCAGTTCATATACTCTCCTCTCTCTCACTCTCGATTTTTCGTTGATTTTCTATATTCCACGACAGATATTTTGGTTTATCGAAATATAGCAGGAAAGATTCTGAACTTTAATTCTTTCTTTCTTTCTTTCTTCCTTTCTTTCTTTCTTTCCCCGAAGGTCTGGAATTCTTCATTTGTTCCTTCATTTAGGTTTAAGGCTTTGCATTCAATATTTTGAGAAGGAGAGAGAGAGAGAGAGAGAGAGAGAGACCGTATTTTTGCATAGAAAAACAAGAAAATAGAGAATCTAATGTGTGTATAACCATGCTTAGTGTATAATGCTTTAATTGAGGTTTATATTTATTATTATTCATTCTGTCTATCTATCTATCTATATATATATATATATATATATATATATATATATATATATATATATATATATATATATATATATATATATGAGATAAATGCCCCAAAGTCAGGTCACCTTTTAGGCATGCTGTCTACGCACGAGGAACGCTAAAGGACACAAATGAATCAAAAGTATATTGAAGCAGGAATGCGCACTGAAACCCACTATAGAAACCCACTCATGGAAATTATGACAGCCCTTAAGCAAGCTTACCGCGCGTGCGCACGTGTGTGTGGGCGTAATATACGTGATGTTGCAACAGTACTAAGAGAGAGAGAGAGAGAGAGAGAGAGAGAGAGAGAGAAAATGGCTACGGTTGTTAATGATGATTTTTTTTCCCGATCACAAACCGTGACCAGTTAGTGTTTTTCTTCTTCTTCTTTCGAAATAGCGTATTCAGGAACTTGGCCTTTTTCTCTTTAAAGGAAATTCTGATGGCCACAGCTGTGAGTAAGAATAGACCAACGTGAAATGGCTGTTAACAGTGTGTATTTTATAATCTCATTACATTTTACCAGTATCTGTTTATTTATTTAATTATTTGTCCATTTATTTTTTTTCTTTTCCAATTACTAATCTCTTCTGTCTGCTTATCTGTTACCTTCTATTACTACTTTCTAATGAACACCATAATATTTTTTGGAAGCTTGAATTTCAAGTCAGTGGCACCTTTGGTGGGCTTCTTCCATATGAATACGGTTTATAGAACCCCCTTTCCCTTCTGCTTTTTTCTTATTTTTTTCGGCCTTTCTAGGGGACCGTTGATGTCTCAAAGTTAGTATTATTATTATTCTAAAGATGAACCTCATTCATATAGAATAAGCCCACCACCACAGGGTCCATTGACTTGAAATTCAAGAACAGAAGGTAATGGGATATACAGAATGAAGAGATCACCAAACACACACACACACACACACACACACACACACACACAGAGTTTCATTAGCGACTTGTGTTTGTGATGGTTAATTTTTCAGAAATCATTTTCACAAGCAATTTATAATTGTTACCAAAAGTTCCCCTACTCAAATGATTCTTCAATTAATTATTTAGTTCAATTGAACGTTTGCTACAAGTATGCACCACACAAAAATACAGTCCGTTTCATTTTTTGTCTGCTCTCTCTCTCTCTCTTCTCTCTCTCTCTCTCTCTCTTTCTCGTCCGGTTTTTTTTTACCTCATCTATGGCAATAAATTCTGGGATTTTCCTTTGTTTACCATTTTGTCAAATGAATTCATGAATTCTCTCTCTCTCTCCCTAATCTCTCTCTCTCCTCTCTCTCTCCTCTCTTCATCTTGCCCCTAAGGTCTGGAATTCTTCATTTGTCCCTTCATTTAGGTTTAAGGCTTTGCATTCGATATAAGTTGAATGAGACCTTACAGACCTTACATCTTGTTCGGGTTGCCCTAGGTCCCTCAGTATGAGGCACCTCTAATGTCTACCAGAGAGTTGCTAGTACATCTTCCGGTATATTTTGCATCTTCCAATCTTGGATGGTCTGGGATGCAGTTTAGATATTTGTCGAGCTTATTCTTAAACACATCTACGCTCACTCCTGTTATATTCCTCAGATGAGCTGGCAACGCATTGAATAGACGCTGCATTATCGATGCTGGTGCGTAGTGGATTAATGTCCTGTGTGCTTTCCTTATTTTTCCTTGTATAGTTTTGGGCACTATTAATCTACCTCTGCTTGCTCTTTCTGATATTTTTAGCTCCATGATGTTTTCAGCTATTCCTTCTATCTGTTTCCATGCCTGAATTATCATGTAGCGTTCTCTTCTCCTTTCTAGACTATATTAATTTTAAGGATTGTTGTAGTCTTTCCCAGTAGTCAAGGTCCTTAACTTCTTCTATTCTAGCTGTAAAGGTCCTTTGTACAATCTCTATTTGTGCAATATCCTTTTATAGTGTGGGTACCATATCATATTGCAATATTCAAGTGACTACGAACATATGTTTTATAAAGCATAATCATGTGTTCAGCTTTTCTTGTTTTGAAGTGCCGTAACAACATTCCCATTTTTGCTTTACATTTTGCCAAAAGAATTGCTATTTGATCGTTGCATAACATGTTCCTATTCATCATCACACCAAGGTCTTTAACTGCTTCCTTATTTGCGATTGTCTCATTATTAGGTCCCCTATGTGCATATAGCTTTCCTTCTCTGTCTCCATAGTTTATTGATTCAAATTTATCAGTTAAATACCATCCTGTTTACCTCTGCCCAATCATATACTTTGTTAAGGTCTCTTTGTAGCGCGTTCGTATCTTCATCACAAGTAATTTCTCTACTTATTCTTGTGTCATCGGCGAAACTACTCACTACCGAGTCCTTAACATTACTGTCTATGTCTGCAATCATAATAACAAACAATAATGCAGCTAACACTGTACCTTGTGGCACACCGGAAATTACCTTAGCTTCATCCGATTTCTCATCGTTTGCAATAACTATCTGTTTTCTGTTGTGTAAAAATTCTTTTAACCATCTTTCTACTTTATCCACTATATTATGTTTTCTAATTTTCTTCGCTAATATATTATGGTCTACCTTGTCAAAAGCTTTTGCAAAGTCTAGATAAACCACATCTGTTTCATTTCCGCTTTTCATTCAGACGTTAATTCATAATTGTTGGGTCAGACTCCCAAATAACTTGATAGGTAGGAATTTAATATAATGTAGATAGTTTGAAACCAATTAAGAACTGTCAAGCCCGATTGTATCCTAAAGTTGGTCATGTTCCTGTTTTTCAGAAGGTCCGCACGGTGCCACTGACGTTACGCAGTGAGGCTGAGAGTGCGCAGCAAAAGCTTGAAAAAAATAAGATTATAGAAAGAGTAGAATTCTCAGATTATGCCTCACCAATTGTTTCTGTCAAGAAGCAGAATGGATCCCTTAGGATTTGTGGGGATTTTCGTAGAATAAATGAAATTCTTCATGAATCTAAATTCCCATTACCTAATATGTCAGAATTAATTTCCAGTGTGTCTGGATATAAGTATTATACCAAACTTGATCTCAAGAAGACTTATTTGCAAATGGAAGTTGCTCCAGAAGACCGTAAATATTTTGTAATTAACACACATTTGGGTCTAAATAGATATTTACGCTTACCATTTGGTATCCATTCTGCTCCTGCAATATTTCAGAAGTTCATTTCTCAATTGTTAGCTACTTATGATTTTGCTTATCCATATCTGGATGATATTGTTATTAGTGGAGACTCACCAGCTGAACATGATAAACGTGCAACTAGCAGAGAGAAGAGCCCCATTAACTGTCCTTATTTTCATTCTGTTTCTTTGTTTAGTTTTAAAGAGTTTAACTTTACTGAACACTCGTTCGCATTCAGCATTAGAGTGCGGCAAGCAAAGAGCAGTTAGAGCAAAATTGGCTACGTCTGAAAAACAAGACTCTTTTTGGGACACTTCTCCCCAGAACTTATCAGGTGACTCATTAACGAGATGCTTAAGTTCATGTTGCAATATGGGAAACATTCTCCATTGATCATCCAGCTTTTGAAGTAGTGAGTGGTCATCTGGGGGTACAATTAGAGGAAGCTCAGATGCAAGAGGGAATAAGGAGGGGATTCTTTCTCTGAATTCTGATGAGAGAGCATTTTTTGGACAGAGAGTTTAACTTTGACAGGACACCATCATTGAAATTATACCTCTTCTTTATTTGTGTGCATGCCACTACAAGGAAACTTCTACACCTCTGATAAAACTCCTGCTGTTGAGCTTTCTTTTCCTGTATGGAGGGGTTTTTTAATCCCTGCATAACTTTAACTCTAGGTACATTTGGTCCTGTCCATAAATGAGAGAAGGGGGTCTCTGAATAGCATGGACACTTTATCATGGAGAACTGTTATTACTGCTTTATCTGACGGGAAAAAATTTGTTGAACTCAGTAAACTTTGGAAGAACCCGGTCAAGGAACATGAAATATAACTTCATGAAAGGATCATGAAGGGAGTTGATAATCAACTATGTTGCTAATAGTTTCTCAGCGAGCTACTTCTCCGAGAAAAATAGCTTCAGTGCCTCCCACTGTTCCAATAGCCTTTGAACCACGTTACAATTGGAGACAAGCGGCGGCAAGCCATGTACGGACTCCGAAATAATTCTTTCTTTTTTTTATAGAAATTAGCCTGTTTCATGGAGGAGTTCACCGACCATTTATATTTGTAATTAATTACTTATCAACACCTTAGAATTATCGCACAAACCGTACGATAATGGAAAATGCTATCGTGCATCGTACCAAGGCCGTTTTTATCGTACTTGTACGATAATTATCGTACGTGTGGCAACACTGAACTGAAATGAACTCGGACTCAGTCCGATGGTCCGTAAAGCCCGGAAGCAGTGTTACCAGATTTCATTTGCCATTTGATGCGAAACTCGATATGAAACTATGCTAACTCTATCAGAAATTATGCTAGTGGGATGACAAAATTATGCTAGTTTTATGCCAACTTAATATTGTCTTATTTTCACAGTAAATACAAACATATGACATAATAATACAATTGCCCATTAACAAACATTTAAATGAAGCTCGATCTGGTAACACTGCCCAGACGCTACGTACTGACTGATCCACTTTATGCGGAGAGGTTGGGATAACTTAACATTTTGACATTTTTCGCTCATAGGTTTTTTCCTCGAAGTAAAATTTGTATGGAAATCATCCATATTTATAGTCGGTTTCATTTCATCTGTCCACTCACGGGTAAAGGTAAGGCACATTCGCTTGGTAGCAAGTGAGTGACTACATATGCTGGATAATCCAGCAGGTGCGTTGGCTCATTGTGATAAATATTAAACTATTTTTCCAAAAAGGCATTTGTACTATGTTTATATAGACAATAAACCCTCGCCTCTTCTGATGTAACTCAGAAACACGTCGATTTTTATTCATAATGTATATACCAACACAAGCACACGGAAGACTAGGTTGTATCCAACATTCTACTCAGATCAAACGCAAACGAAGATGAGTTTTTTAGTCTTATTGCTCTTACTATAGTACAGCCTAACAATTCTTAGTCCTATGTTCAAAAAATATTGTAACCATAGTATTTTCTTGTTATTCAAATTTTATTCTACGAGCCGTTTCATTACATGTGTGTCAATAACTATTATGATACCAAATATTGTTCACCTCTAGAACATGAAGCGTGGACCAATGAAGCTAGGCCCTACTTTTAAGGGCACATTATTCTATTTCAGTCAAAAATTACTCTTCTATTGTAACCTTTATTCAATACCCAACAATGAAAAAAAAATTGTGTTTGGGGAAGCCACTTGCATCGTCTGTTAACAAACAGGATGACGAGAACTGAAAGGGAATTTAAACTTTTACTGGAGTGGTTATTTATCTAAACTGCCCAAGCACTGCGCTAATACAATTATTTGTGTGCTCAATCAATAATTACCTACATTTGCAGAGTACTCAGGAAAGAAAAACCACAACACAATATCAGTCACGTCATGTTAAAACTGAAATATCCCGCCTTCCCGCCAATACAATTGTGGTTTGTTTTTTTCCATTCACCTCCCCAATAAATTATGGAGATAGAGAAGGAAAGCTATATGCATATAGGGGACCTAATAATGAGACAATCACAGATAAGGAGGCAGTTAAAGACCTTGGTGTGATGTTGAATAGGGACATGTTATGCAATGATCAAATAGCAATTCTATTGGCAAAATGTAAAGCAACAATGGGAATGTTGTTACGGCACTTCAAAACAAGAAAAGCTGAACACATAATTATGCTTTATAAAACGTATGTTCGTAGTCCACACTATCAAAAGGATATTGCACAAATAGAGAGTGTACAAAGGTCCTTTACGGCTAGAATAGAATAAGTTAAGGATCTTGACTACTGGGAAAGACTGCAATTTTTAAAATTATATAGTCTAGAAAGGAGAAGAGAACGCCACTTGATAATTCAGGCATGGAAACATAGAAGGAATTGCCGAAAACATCATGGAGCTAAAAATATCAGAAAGAGCAAGCAGAGGTAGATTAATGGTGCCCAAAACTATACCAAGAAAAATAAGGAAAACACACAGGACATCACTCCACAAATATCTAAGCTGCATCCCAGACCATCCAAGATTGGGAGATGCAAAATATACCGGAAGATGCACTAGCAACTCTCTGGTAGACATTAGAGGTGCCTCACACTGAGGGACCTGGGGCAACCCGAACAAGATGTAAGGTCACGTCCTAGACAGCCTCATAGAAAACGCCGTTCCTTCCTTATTTCGAATATTAAGTTACTCACTTAATTAAGTACATGCAAGAAATTATTTGAAGTTCGTTTGCATTTAACCTGAGTAGAATGTTTGTACAAAGCTCGTCATTCAACTACTATGAGATTCAGGGTCTCTGTAACACGGTTTTTTGGACTTTGCTCCTTGTCAAAGCATCGGATGTAGCTGAAAGTTGACATATGTATATTTTACAACCACACACAAATTTTGTCAGCATTGTCAATAACCTAAACCCGATAGTATTGATTTTTATAGAGTAAAAATGAACTAGCCGACGCCATGGCCAATGATTACGAGCCAAGAGTCGAAAAACATTCATTACGTAAGCAAGGTAAACAAACACCTTCTGACTAAATGTTGCCCCGCCCATCCACCAGACAGAAATGCCATCGGCTCTGAAACCCAAAGACTTTATGAATGGCGGAACGATACATATATGTGGGTGCTAGCGTAGTAATACTACTGTAGCAGTAGTGCCGCAACAGTATAGCAGTAATATACATGAATTAAACGTTTAAACCAACTGCTGGGATCCTTGAGGATCATTTAGCACTTCTTACAACTACTCGAGAAATTAGTTTTTATAGCCAGAAGTTAAATTTTCTAATCCAACAATGCCCATGGTAGCCTTCAGTGTTATCCTGAATTATAACGAGGCGAAAGTGGGTGGAGCCTCATGAAGTCACCATTCTGACGATAATTATTGGTGAAGGTTTAAAGCCAATATACGGTACCGGCTATTTTTTTTCAGTAAATAGGTAGATAGCCAATAAATAAAAATTGCTTGACATTGGATATAACAGTTATCAAATCATCTTGTCTACTATGTTTTTGGTAATTACCAACTATTCCCTACATCTTGTCAATCTGATTGTGACCTATAAAGTAGACTGTAATTTCTTTGGAAACTTATTTTGGGAGTTAGACTAATAATCGAAGTGTTTTTGTACTTATTAACATATTTTGTTGGTTTGTTCATTATGACAATTATCAGTGGGGAGGTTCCAGAGTTCAGAAAGGTGTACTGCTTTGCTTGTATTTAAATTTGTATGTCATTGTTGCCAGAGGTTTAGCCTTCGTTACGTATAGCCAATCATCCATCGAGAAAGAGGGAAGAAATGATGTCATAAGTTACGTAACGAGTGCGTTCGAAACCTTTTCTCTGAGTAAGTTGGCCCGTCTTCAAAAAAGGTCACTTTTACATTATAAGTACCAAATTTATTCAACCTACGTAGTGCAGAATACACTCAAAATTTATGTGTTGATATAATATGTATTCTGAATAAGCGTTATATATAAGAAATGCATAGATAAAAAGTTATTGCGAAAAAACCGTGTTACAGAGGCCCTGAATCTCATAGTAGTTGCGTCTGACTGGTCGTTGTGCTTATCGGGTAAGCAATGCGTTCCGTCCACTAAGTCGTCGGAAATCCCGTCTTGCTACCTATAGGTCTAAGTGAATGATAGGACGTATTGTGATGCCGTCTGGACGTTAGGTTCTCTCTCTCTCTCTCTCTCTCTCTCTCTCTCTCTCTCTCTCTCTCTTTCTACGATCATCAGTTTACGGTTTGTACTTTTTTTTATTTAGTTACTTTTGTTGCTTGTGCGATAAAAGTAGAGAAACCCAACTCGAACGTCCAGATGGCATGGCACTTCTTTCCCACCGCCACTCCTACATTAAGGAGTCGGTTGCGTGATGAGCCTTCTCCACTGCCTTCCTTACAACATCAAGCAATGATTTATTGTCTGGCAAAGGGGATTTTATGACCGGATACCCTTGCTGCCATCAACCACAGTGGACCTCATCTTTGACTAAAAAGTCCACCTGCAAGGCAGCAATTTCCACAGTTATTGGCGGTGGGCCTAGCCTTTTACTTAAAAGTAAGACTGCAAGGCAACAGGTGTCCTTTCAGTCGCCTTGTTGTTTGTTGTTTTTGATTAAGCTGACCTCGTGTCAGCACGGGCTCTTGCTCACAGAGCAGCCCGTAATAAGACGCCTTTTAAGACCCGCAGGACCATCGGTGGTAGTATTCTTACACCACTACCACAGGGTCATCCAGACCAGATGGCATGACACTACGACTACGTCCCGCAATCCACCAGGAGGCAAAGAGCGCTGGATGTGGGATTAGGGAGCCAGGCAGATTTACTTCGTACAATGAATGCCACCGAAAATAATTCCATCTTTCGGTGGTCTCGGTATAATGCTGTATGAGCCGCGGCTTATGAAACTTTAACCACCGACCGGCGGTGGGCTGGGCTATATCGTGACCAGACGCACGATTATGGCTGACTTTAAAACCTTAAATAAAATAAATAGTACTGAGGCCAGAGACCTGTAATATGGATGTTGATGACTAGAGGGTGGATGATCTACATATCAATTTGCAGCCTTGTGGCTTCAGTGGTTTTTAAGATCTGATGGCGGACATAAAGGTGCCGACAGAAAGAAGTGCGGACGGACAGACAAAGCCGCCACAATAGCTTTCTTTTTCAGACTACTAAAGCCGAGAGAAAGTGAAAACGATTAAATCCCTTTCTAAATATCCTTCCTTTGTGACTTTCGTCTTTCCCCAGAAGAAGAGCAAACACCTTACGTGTCACGATACCTCATTATTTCACATTCCTTTCCTTTTTAAGAATGTCTTAATTTTTTTTCATTCCTTCTGGTGCGGGAAATAAGCAGTGTTCTACTCTAAGAGAATTATATATATATATATATATATAATATATATATATATATATATATATATATATATATATATATATATATATATATATATATATATATAAATATATATATATGATATATATATATATATATATATATATATATATATATATATATATATATATAATATATATATATATGTATATATATATATATATATATATAGTATACATTTCCATACTGAGCTGTTCCGAAAGACAGGTGGGTAGGATGAAGAGCGAGCCACATTATGTAAATGACTGTAATTTGTCTTAAGGGGCCCAACGTAACCGAATACCCAAGTATAATGACAGAATAACTTGATAACGAATAGGTTGAGATGAATATAGAATTAAGGAAAAAGGCCAAGCACGGGGACCTATGAGGTCATTCAGCGCTGAAATGGAAACTGACAATAAAAGGTTTGAAAGGAAAACCTCACAGTTGCACTATCAATCAAGTCGTTAGGAGAGGGTGGGAAGTAAGATGAAGCGAGTGAATATGAAAGGAGGTACAGTAAAGGGAACGAAAGTGGTTGCAGCTGGGGGCCGAAGGCACGCTGCATTGAGCCTTAAGTAATGCCTATAGTGCACCGCATGAAGTCCACTGACGGCACTAACTCCCTACGGGGACATATAGGTTGAGGGAATTAGATACTAACCAGGAGAGTCAAGAAGCTGGGGGTTTCATAATCCATCATTAGCCATTATTATTTTATTTGTCTTTCATATCTACTCATTTTCATTGAGTTATTCATACACGTATCACTTTATTGCATTTTGTTATTAATGGCATATAATAATGTCATTCTTAATTTTTAATAGATTGTTTATATTTATACCTTTTTCTTCATGGTTTAAAGTAACAGTATAAACTTATTGACTTTGTTATTTACTCCTTTTTGCTTTGGTCATCTTATTGTACTGAGGGTTCTTAGGTAAATTAGTCAATGTCTTGTTCATTACCAATAATAATTCAAAACAAGGCCGAAAGTATCACGAAATTCTGAAGACCAAGAGATAATATACATTTATATGTCACTGGAATGATTTATCACAATAATAATAATAATAATAATAATAATAATAATAATAATAATAATAATAATAATAATAATGATAATAATAATAATAATAATAATAACAATAATAATAATAATAATAATAATAATAATAAGAAGAAGAAGTAAGAAGAAGAAGAAGAAGAAGAAGAAGAAGAAGAAGAAGGATATGGGATATGCCATTGGAAATCGTACCCATAATCATAGGAACACTAGGCACGATTCCAAGATACCTGAAAAGGAATCTGGTAAAACTAGAAGCTGAAGTAGTTCCAGGACTAATGCAAAAGAGTGTGCTCCTGGAAACAGCGCACATAGTAAAAAAAGTGATGTACTCCTAAGGAGGCAGGATACAACCCGGAACCCCGCATTATAAATACCACCCAGTCGAATTTGCGGACTGTGATAAAATAATAATAATAATAATAATAATAATAATAATAATAATAATAATAATAATAATAATAATAATAATAATAATAATAATAATAATAATAATAATAATAATAATGCAATACTAACATTACGAGTTGTAAAATGATGATAAATTATAAATACTTGTAATATTAAATACTTCTATAAAAAAATCATCAGTGCTTCAGTAGAAACAACAGAAAAATCAACGAAACATCACAATTGTCGTAACGATGTGTTGTTGCATCACAAACTTCATTCAGCAGCACATTATACGGAGCAGCCACACAAGAATAGTTCTTGTTTCTGGTACTGGAATAACATCGGCTGGAGGAGAGATACAAAGGCCATTAGCCCTGCACATTAAACTAAACCCATTGGCCCTAAATACTGGCATGGTGATCCCCCTTTGAGAGAGTTGCTGTAGCACCACTATTGTGCTTCAGTACAAAGCTGATTATTAGTTGGACCGTTGTTGTTCTCCTTTTGCTTCATGTTAAAGTTCTGATGCTGATGTAGGTTATCGGCACTAGCTGTGGAAAAGGGAATCATGAAAGGAAACGTATGAAGGTAAATGATAGAATAAAATCTAAGTAGATCTACTAACTGGGTAAAGATCAGTGTTGCCAACTGTAGGGTAATTGCCCTCGCATAAGGAAATCTAGGCAAAATCTCAGAGAGCAGGGCAATATTTTCAAGCGTAGGGTAATTGTAACAAGGTAGGTTTAGATCAATGTGCTTACTAGTATTCATGATATTGCACATAAACATAATCTAAAGATTTATTTATCATCGTAGCCGCAGAATGTTAGATCATTTTCAGTCATGTAGGGAAATTTCTCGTCTCCTGTAGGGGTCGTACGGTTAGAAGGGTTGGCATCACTGGTAAAGATACAAAACCCTCCCTGACCCCGGCAAAAAAAAAAAAAAAAAAAAGAAAGCAGACAAAACAAAACAAAACCAGAAAAAGCTGACCATCAGAGAAGCGAACACGCCGGGCATTCGTCTTTTTTAACTTGATCCAACGCAGCTCCCGTACTTTTCTTTCGTTTTGCCTTCCAATCAACATTCTTGCTTCTTTTGTACCCCAGTTCTGATGTGCCTATTCTTGATTTCCTCCCAAAGTTTACCTGCGTGAAACAACACAGTCTACGGGTAATGAACTCCACGTTTGACTGTCACAACCCCTTTAAGCCATTAGAGCAAGATATTAATAACCCACATACTCGGTATGTTATAAGTGCCAGGCAATTACTACTCACTAAATAACAGCATTCTTTTTAGGGATGACAAAAAATCAAATAGATATGATAACTAAATATGAAAAAAACCGAAGTCCTTGTTTTCATTAATAAAAGCTAGAGCAAGACAAAGTTAAAGGAGTTAAACAGCTAGGTGGAAAGAGGCAGGCTAGATGAAAAATGAAAAGGTGGAGGGAAAGCCACTGAGAAATGGGTAGACACTGCAAAGGAACTCCAGCACCAGCCCATAGGGCACCGCTCAAGGGGATGTCCTGAGAGCCTTCTTTATTCAACATTGTAACTCCAGTACCTACCTACACTTATCTTCCGCCGTCCACCGCCGTCTATTCATTCTCATTTATTCTCCTTATTTCAACTACTTGTATAAGGTCTTAAACACGTTTTTCATTACTCTTACCTTTGTTGCCATTTGATTTAATTGGAATATCATTTTGCAAAAAAAAAAAAAAAAGAAAAAAACCACACACATTGTCCATGCTACTGATGAAACACGAACAAACGTTCCGAGAACCATTCGCAAGAATTCGGAAGCCCTATGACCTCAGGCGCTCCTGTTACAAAAACTGCGCAAAATTCGTTGGCTATTACACTAAGCCGTTCAGTTTTAACTGCAAAAACTGCTCTTACCGGCTTGGCTAACTTTTATTCGTTCTGCCTTAAAAATAAATCCTTCCTGCCAAAACTTTGAGTCAGCAAATGCATCTCACTTATCTGGATGAACTGCTAACAACATCACATAATGTCATTAATACATACATACATGCATTAATACATACATACATATGTATATATATACATATATATATATATATATATGTATGTGTATACATATATATATATATATATATATATATATATTATATATATATATATATATATATATACATATATATATATGCCTTTTACCATATCAACGGTATAACATGGGGAAAAAGGCCCATAAAACACTATTTGAACATTACAACCATATATTTGAGGCTCTTCATTCTGGGACCCTGTTAACTGGTAAAATATGGACATGTTACCTAAGTGATTTTATATATATATATATATATTATTTATATATATATATATATATATATATAACACAAAGTATATGTAGGTGTGATAGTTTGTTACTTTGGGGCTCATTAATTTCCGTCAAGCAAAGAGTCCGGTCGATGTCATCCGATTTCCAATGGTCCCCTGGTAGGTTCTTATTTTTGCTTTAATTGATGATAGCAGATTCCAGCATCTTCATTTCGTACGGACAATTACTTTCAAAACCATCTCTGCTGCACTTCACTTATGGTGTGGCCTTTTCCTTAATATGTAGGAAAATTCCTGAACTCTCTGAAGGATCTCGCACTGATCTTTTGTGCTATGTTAAACTTTGTGACATGGATCTACCCGTCTCCCCCACGTAAATCTCATTAAAATTACTGCATGTCATCTTGTAAAATAATAATAAACAAATAGATTTTAGCGATAGAATAAAGTTTCCGTACGACAAAAATATCCAATAAACTACGGAACACTTCAGGTTTAACAATCCATTTATTTTCTATTATCCCAAATCCATCAGGAGCTCACTCGTTAATTTATTTACTTTAATAAAAGAGCGTACTGAAGCCGGGGTTTACAAGATACCATGCAGTAATTGTGATGAGATTTACGTGGGGGAGACAGCTAGATCCATCTCACAAAGATCAATTATCAGACCACGAAAGAGAGAGCTCAAGGATTTTCCTACATATTGGGGATAAAGGCCATGCCATTAACTGAAGCGCGGCAAAGCTGGTTGTCAAAATTACTATAGTAGATTCACATCAACCGTGCATTTGATGTCTAGGCCCGTCAAACGTATCCCTCAGGAGAGGTGGAACATACATCCTGCCCATGTGCACTCTCGAGAGAGACTGAGAGTTTCCAGTCCTGCGATTGGCTTATCAACAACCAATCAAGAGCGTCGTAAGGGACGGGCCTAGACATCAAATGCACTTTTGATGTGAATCTACTATAGCTGCCCGTACCAAAGGAAGATGCTGGAATCTGTCATCATCAATCAAACCAACAATGTGAACCTGTCAGGAGGACATTGGAAATCGGATGACATCGACGAGATAATCCTCAGGTCTCTTCTCAAGGAGGTGTTCAAGAACATACGACCACCGGACTCGTCGCCAGACCTGAGTTAATGAGGCTTAAAACACCAGGGAATATCTTTATTCCCATCCTTCCTGGGTCAACGGTCATTTGCTTGATGCCAACAGCGACGTACTGCCTCACCTACATATACTTTGTATATGCATACTCCTGTTCATATCTTCTCAGTGAACATGGGCACAGAAGGAAGTACTCCAACAGAATGCATTAGTGTTTTACATACATACATACATACATACATATATATATATATATATATATATGTATATATATATATATATATATATATTATATATATATATATAATTATATATATGCATACATAATCGGTTTATTTTCTTACTACCGTGTTTCCCTCGATTATTCAACCGAAAGAGTATTAGATTCTGCTATGCAGTCGACTCTCCCCTAACTGACTAAGGCGTTTTAAGTTCGCAATGCAAGCGGAAAGTATTGTTTCATGGCTGACTTCATTCTCATGATGGAAAATTAACTCTGATATCAAAAGTTATAACTGATGAAGATATTGAATGCATAGTGGTGGAAAAGTAACAGCGGTATGACTTACTGATCGCAATTGGATAAGAGAGTAATTTCTCTCTCTCTCTCTCTCTCTCTCTCTCTCTCTCTCTCTCCTCTCTCTCACAAGCTTAAAATCCAATGACATTGTACACACGAATTTCGAGATTTCATCCAATGGGAAACAAATATAAGAGATTACGTTTTTAACTTTCTGAGGTTAGTGTCCCTCTTCGTCCCTACAAAACACACAAACACTAGAAACTCAATTTGTACCTACACGTCAGTAGCATCAGTCAAACCTTCAGTTTAATTAAGGTTTTCTGTCGATAACAGTTCGCTGTAACACGCCAGAATGTGTTGGAAAAAATGGATTGACCTCCTTTTGGGATTTGGTTCCGAGGTTTTGCAGGGCAATTTTCAGATAAAAGAAAAATGCTTGGAAGAAATCAGCAGCAGATATAAAGAGGTCTTATGTAATTTCATGCATATAAATATGGGTGTTTGCACATACATACATACATACATACACACGCAGAGAGAGAGAGAGAGTGAGAGGCACATCTAAAGTCTACCAGAGAATTGCTAATGCAACTTCCGGTACATTTTGCATCTTCCAATCTTGGATGGTCTGGGATGCAGAGAGAGAGAGAGAGAGAGAGAGAGAGAGAGAGAGAGAGAGAGAGAGAGAGAGAGAGAGATAATATTTATCTTTCCATGTCATCGCGTTTCAAAATGAATGTAACACACATCCCCCTCAGTATAAACTGTCTTTGAGTGCAACAGGTCTACCCGTGCTTCCTAACTAATTCTCATTAAAAGTTCCCACCCTGGATAATTAATTTTGCATAAATTACACTCGATTCCCCATGTACAGTTAAGACGGTTGAAAAAAGGCAATGGACTTTTAAGCTTTTATGTTTACGTTCATGCAGCACGTGTAATCTGGTGCTCACAGTACGATTGAATGGTTGCTAAGATCTCTCCTGCAAATGAGCGGCCATTGCAGAGAAGCAACGGCAGAGTCACTTTTCAGCAGTCAGATGAGACTGAGCCAGTAAGGAGCGGCGGAGGCACTGAAGCCTCCGTAATAGAATTTCCATAATACGAACATAAATTCGTCAGGCGAGAGCCACCTAATGAGAGAACCTTCTGTCGAGGCGACTAGGGAAAGTCCTTCTTCTTTCATGAAGAAGACAAATCAGTTTGAGATTTGCTTTTCCGATTCAGTCTGAATGGATTCCATGTTAATTTAAAAATAGATTCTAACATTACTTCTTATAAACTTCTTTCGGAAAATGAAGTTTTTCCTTAATTTGAATTTGGTGCTAAATGCTAATCGGTTCGGGGTTTGTTTCTATTCTCTCACATCTGACTCTCGGCCGTAATCACGTTCCAGATCTGAAGGACGATAAATAACGGGAATAATCTCACTACCTAACATCCAATAAGGAAACTCTCCAGAGAGAGAGAGAGAGACGCTGAGGCATATGTTGAAAGTTCTGTAGAACCAATTTTTCAAAAGATCAGGAGGTGACTTATAGCGTTGGAGGCACGTGAGACAGATAGGAAAGAAGTAAGGAGAGAGAGAGGAGAGAGATCGAGAGAGAGAGAGGAGACGATTGAGATAGAGAGAGAGAGAGAACGAGGTGAGAGAGAGAGAGAGAGAAGAGAAGAGAAAGATAGCTAAGGAGAGAGAAACGGCTTTTTGTACCCAAATGAACATTACTATCGACAATAATATCGAGGGAACTAAAAGCAGGAAATGCTGCTCAAGACAGTAAGAGCGACAATGAATTATTCAAGATAAATAAGTAATGTGATGTCTAGTTAAAAATTAAGTACGTACGACTCCATACAAAAGTGCGTGGCCACACCCAAACCCACACATTCACACAAATAAATAAATAAATATATATATATATAATATATATATATATATATATATATATATATATATATATATATATATATATATATATATACCAGCCGAACAATCCGGCACTGCCCGGGAAAACTGAATGGCAGTCGATTATTTGCCTTAGAAAGGTTTTAATTACTGTGTTTATTTAAAACAATGAAATCTAGAGAGAATTATTAGTCACAGGAAAGAAAATAATTTTCAAGGATAATATACTTACTTTACACGACAAAAGATTTCAAAGGAGATGTAAGAATATTTTTCTATGCGCGGCTGTAATTCCTACCACATTACTCGGACAGACACTATATAAAAAAAAGTACTACAGGGTGAGAAGCAATATATACATGCTGTTTGTAAATGCTCAAAAAAGCTGAATGCTAAAAATGGAGAAAAATATTAATCTTTTGAAATTGACCCATACAGTCTATCGATCAGTAATATGCAGTATAGTTATATCTTGTGTTCCTAGGAAAATATATGTTTAATGAAATTACAAATAAATTTTAGCAATATTGTACATAAAAATAATAATATAGACGCGAAAGAAGATACTTTTTCTTGAATTATATAAAAAATCAATAACGAAACCACATCGGCCTAAAACCGCCTTTTTTCTTCGTGCCTTAAACACATAACAACGGCGTTTGAACTCCCGCTATCAAGAACCCCGTTACAATGAACCCCAGGCGCGATTTAAATACCCAGATGGTGTTCAGAAGATGCAGGCGACCGTTGAATGAATGGAGGGGGGAATGATTTAAACCATTAGTTTGTGTTTGTATGTGCGTGTGTAAATGAATCGCAGCTACATCTACGGATTGATAAAGTTTTGAGTACTATATTTCACTCGGGACTTGAGAATCTACGTTTCTGATATAATGATATTTGCAACAGACTTCTTCTTGCTTACTACCTAAATGTCTAGGCTTTACAAATATGACTTAAAATCAGCGACAAAGACGCTGACTTATTTGCAATATTACTCATATGCAAGAAATCCGTCTCCTTTTTGTCACCAAATATTATATATGCAAATTAGTGTTTATTTAGTTATTTATTTATTTTTTGCAAATATTGTCATAATACCTTTTCGTGTATAATTTTGTTATAAAGATCAAACAAACAAAAAAGGCTAAGTAGCTGAGCCATTAACGCTTGTATCTTATTCTCAGTTGTCAACCCACTTCCCTCTCTCTCTCTCTCTCTCTCTCTCTCTCTCTCTCTCTCTCTCTCTGTCTTATGCAACAAAACAGGTATATAAATTAGCGTTCCTTAATTGCATCGCATCCAAGCATTACCGTGTACCTTTTTCATGCAGACTAATTATCACAAATCTCACCAAAACAAACATACAAATAAACCTTTCTTTTACTGCATTGCGCTCACGTATTAAAACCTTCTAAATTAAGGTAACATTTTGTATCATCTAGAATACTTTTTGGCTCTCTTTTTGACCTGAGAAAAGCTTCATCTAGAGGGAAACGATAGGAATCGTTATTTATCGTAAAACTTCATCGAAACATTCACAGAGTCTTCAGCATTCTGCTTCTTCATCTCGAGTCGATGGCCATTATTTTTTTTTTTTTGACACCTGGTTGTTTTCGGAATGAATCAGTCAGTTTATTTAAAAGTTCATCTTTTTTCATTTCATTAGTAGGTACCAGAAATTCAGTCGTGTTTTTCGAATAACTCAAATAATACTTTATAATTATTATTACTTTACATGAAATTCAACAAATTCTTTACGACAGAAGGATTATAGATGAAAAGAAGTAAAAAAAAAAATGAGCGACAGAGTTTTCTGTACAGCGTTTAATGCTGTATAAAACTCTCAGTCACGGCCCATGAAATTCTCATCTTCGACCCATAAAACTTCCAGCCCTACGCGCGATCATAGCTAAATTTAACCTTGAATAAAGAAAAAACTACAGAGGCTACAGGACTGCAATTTGATATGTTTGATGATTAGAGGGTGGAAGCGCAACACAACAATTTGAAGCCCTCTAGCCTCTGTAGTCTTTAAGATCCGAGGGCGGCTGGAAAATGTGCGAACGGACAGAAAACTATAAACTCGCAAAGTAAAAGAGAGGAGGAAGAGTCAAAGGGGACTAGAGAAGGAAAAGGTTCAGCCGCTATTTCATCAATCAAAGAAGTCGGAGGCAATTTCAGGAGGAAACCGCATTTCGTCCCGGTCCCGCTTCGGTTTGCTCTGGTCCACTCAACATCCCGTGAACTGGGCGAAAACAAATGACGGACGACTTTCAAGTCATTTCTGGGAAAATCTCTCTCTCTCTCTCTCTCTCTCTCTCTCTCTCTCTCTCTCTCATCTCTCTCTCTCTCTCTCTGGGAGATAAGCTGACTGGTATTGGCTCACTTGAACTGACAGTCGTCGGGACCAATGCAGGCAATTTGGGCGATACTTTTATTTGTGGTCAACATTCATTTCACGTTCTCATGCGCGCATGTCCGTGCAATCAAGAGCTTACGCCCGCGACGCAGAGATATTTTACGGTGGAATTGAGGTGGAAAATTAAAGATCTCACAGACAATTTGCCATCTGGGAAAATGAAGTCAGCACGGCTGAATGCGTGATCTATTAATTCTCGCGTCATAGATGATTAAATCTTGCCGTTCAATTTAACTCTGCCTCCGGACGATGATATAAAATAGGGGAATGACGGGTTCGCCGTCTCAATTATTTCCACTCAGATCATTTTAATCCGGAGGGAAAATATCAAATTTATATAAACCCTCCCGATGCATAGAATGATCATTTAAAAAAATCATTAAAACGGCTCTGGAACAGAAGTAAGTACCATAATATGGTTGAGAATCTAATGGAATTGCCATCCTTGATGGAGAGCAGATGTACAACATTTTATATCCCACAAATTTAAAAAGACTGAGGCTCTGCTGATATTTCATGAATGAAAACTGGAGAAATACAAAGTCAAAGAAGTTAGACAGCTAAGTGGGAAGTAAAAAGACATAAAAGAGCAGCTGGAAATAAATTAATATTGCCAAAGAACTTTGAACCAATCCACAACAAATGGCTCAAGGAGCTGCCATACGGCCCCTTCTTTATTTCTCCGTCCTTTGTTCCTATTTACTGTCTGGAAATCCAGTTTCCAGAGAAGCTAATCATAAGAGAGGCTCGACATAAAAGGGTCTTATCTTGGATAAATAGGGCGTCAAAGAGCCAGAGTGGTGCAATGCATGGAAAGTATTTTGATGAACAGCTGATGAGCTTTCTCTGCAAGTGTATGATGCTAATGCCGAGGAAGTTTTATACATAAGGGATTCATTCACCATTCGGTAGTCGAGTATGAATATGTTAGTGACTGCTGTGTCGCTTTTTTGCCAATTTTCTCTAGTCACTTCCTGTTGGGGACATACATACATACATACATATATATATATATATATATATATATATATATATATATATATATATATATATATATATATATATATATTTATATATATATGTATATATATATATATATATATATAGATATATATATATATATATATATATATATATATATATATATATATATATATATAGATATACATATATATATATATATATATATATATATATATATATATATATATATACTTATATATATATATATACATATACATATATATATATATATATATATATATATATATATATATATATATATATATATATATATATATATATATATATATATATATA
>NC_087206.1:93368165-93375665 GCF_015104395.2 Macrobrachium nipponense
CGTCGAAACTAATTGAGAGAGAGAGAGAGAGAGAGAGAGAGAGAGAGAGAGAGAGAGAGAGAGAGAGAGAGGTGTATTACATTTCATTTAAAATTGAAATAATGCTCTCACGATCTTAATCATTACAAGATATGGCAAAATGAATAGGTTTTTCTTATAATTTTTTGGGGGGCCACATATACACATAAGGCATCTACATTCTTTAAACAAAAATAATAAAAAAATATATATACAATTTCTATTTATTAAAACAAGCTTCTATTAAAATGCACTAAAAGGTGAAAATAAATTTTTTGAGGTACCAGGATTTTCCTACAGATACAAGAAAATAACTTTTTTTTTTTTTTTCAATCGCTTGAAGCAGTTCCTTCAATATTTAAGGCGCCCTCGATTTTATTTCTGTAGACACGGTTTAGTATAAGAAAATCCTGGTGCGTGTAAGAAAATTATTTTTCACTTTTTAGTGCATTTTGATAAAAGCGTGCTAACATTTTATTTTATTTTATTGTAACCGATTTATGACTGTAGCTAAAGAAACCGAGAGCCTGTCGAGCCAAAGGAGGTTTGAAAAACTTGTAGAGTTAGTTACTGAATAAAAAAAATGTGTGAAATATCCGAAGAGTTCCATATAAATCTTTAGATACTGCGAGAGGTCACTATAGGTCACTGATAACCATGCCAGATTTTAAGGGAACAGGTCGAAAATTGAGTTAGAAGATTTGATCAAGACGAACAAACATACGGACAAAAATCAAGCTAAATAAAGGCAAAAAAGAAAAAAATTCCATAAACCATGTTCCATCCTTCTCCATTCCATACTAAATGGTGCAAACAAGGATTCAAATGTACATGCACACATAGTCGTGTTTTTCCAATTAGACTCCATAATGAGCTTTATTGATCTCAGATTACCTTCTGATATTTCCCGTACGGTTCCGAGCCTTTGTGGTGGACTCGACTGGTAATTGCCGAAAGTTTCGTCGAGAAAAATGGGGAGGAAGAGTAATTTACGGACATAATTTAAGAGATCTGTGCTTGATGCTGGGATCTCTAATGAGGGATGCGAAGGAGTTTGAAGTTTTCTCGCTTTTTAATTATCGCGAGGAACAGTCGATGGTTTCCGCACACACACACTGGTTATAGGCAAAGGTCTGCAGTGAATGGTGGCTGAGAATACTACCAGAAAAGAGTTAGTAATTTGTAAAAAAAATTTTTTACATTATGATTTGTAAATATATATATATATATATATATATATATATATATATATATATATATATATATATATATATATATTATATATATATGAGAATATGTGAATTTTTATCACGTCTCCGTGATTCATATACTTATATCGAGCTACAAATGTCCTTTAATATCCATTTAGCTCTCCCTCGGAATTAATATATTTTCATATATGTTAACCGAAGGGGAATTTTTTAGTTGATAATAATTTCGTGAACCCACGAGAGGACGAAATTATTATCAGCTAAAAAAAATCACGTTCGGTTAACATATATGAAAATATATTAATTCCGAGGTAGAGCGAATTGGATATTAAAGCACATTTTGTAGCTCGATGTATATATAGTATATATTTTGAAGTAAAAAAAAAGCCCACACTTATGTGAAATGTGTATTAAGAAAAATTCTTATGTGACGGGAGCTTTCGTCTACCTGATCAGTAGACCTCATCTGCCATACTGATTTTGTCTTTTTTAAAATATACATGAAGTCACGGACAGGAAAGACGCTGGAACCGCCTCCAAGGGAGATAACGACAAAAACAAACTATCCTAATCATGTTATTCCCGATCGCCCTGGTTGAACTACTTCCTCTGCTTGTTCGGCTGTTCCCTCGTCCATGCCTTCTGCATTGGCACCTGCAATGGGGGCTCTTCCCTCCAATGCCTGGGCGAGAGAAAGAGAGACAACCTGGGCAGAAGGTATGGACGAGGGAACAGCCTAAAAAACAGATGAAGTGGTTCAACCACGGTGATCGTCTCGTCTTTTGACCAGACAACATTTGAAAGAGGGAATAACATGACTGGGATAGTTTGTATTTTGCCGTCATATCCCTTGGAGACGTTCCAGCGTCTATTCTGTCCTTCGCGACTTCATGTACATTTTTAAATAGGAAAAATCAATACGGCTGATGAGGTCTACTGATCAGGTAGACGAAAGCTCCCGTCCTATGAGAATTTTTTATGCACATCTTACATAAGTGTGGATTATTGTTACTTCAAAATATTCCAATCAAGTTACAGTGATTTTTTGAGATGTAGTGAATACATACATATATATATATATATATATATATATATAATATATATATATATATATAGATATATATATATATATAATGTATGTATTTATACAGTGCCGATAACACGTTCGTTATTCCTCTGCTCCTTCGATCACTGGAGTGAAGTTAAGCACCGCTGGGTCTAGTCGATAAGTTAGATGGTTGACCAAGAGAGGAGAAACGCTATTGACATACAAGTCTATTGCACATTTATGAGGCAGGGCGAGATGCTATCTAACATTCCCAAACACCACTTGCAGAACTGAGTATGTATTATGTATATATATAATGTATATGTATATATATATATATAACACGCACACACACACACACACACACACACACATATATATATATATATATATATATATATATATATATATATATATATATATATATATATCAGTAAAAAAATAAACTGCTTACATATAAATAGCTTTATTATACCTGAATTGTTTTCACATAGTACTGTAACTACATTTATATCGTCGTTTCCAATTACAATGTCTTAAAAATTTAACATCCGTCAAAATATCAATTTGACCTGCAAAGTGTTCTTTTTATATTGCAGGGAATGAAAACTACTTAAAAATCGTATTTTCTTCTGGTCTGGAATTGCATTAATCGTCTTGTTATATTCCTTCCCATATGATGTTTTTATGAATTTCAATGCTAAAATGAACTAATGATAACTTTCTTCATTCTTGCTGTATTCTTTTCGACTGAAGACTTGGATGAATTTTAAAAGCTATAAAACTAATTCTAAAACTTCTTCTTCCCAACAGCGACGCGATTACTCTCGGAACCCGGCAGAGGTTTTGTGGAATTCAGCCAATCACGTTACTGTGCCGTGGTGAATGAAGCCACGCCCATTTCTGGTGACGTCATCACAGTATCTGCTATTCACAGCAAAAATGGTCAGTATATAGTAAGATGTTAAGATTCTTTCATATTTTCAGAATGTTATATAATTTTTCATTTCAGTGGTTCCATAACTTTCAATATTTACATTTCAGAAATTCTATAACAGAAATAGTTTTCGAGCAAGAAATATAAAAAAAATACTTCTAACATACTTCTTTTAAAGTGTTTGATGCTGCATTTCTTCAGTGCCTGTTAAAAATTTTTTTATGGCCAGTGTCATTCAACAAACAATGAAAATAATCCTTGAATTTCCTCAGAATTCTGATTATAAAAAAAATGCCTGGTAGTAAATAATGACCTCATCTTTATGGTCAACTTTCAAGTTTAATTTTAGAAGCCATTTCTTTCATGCATTAAGCAGTGCCACTGGGACCACCCTTCTTTCAATTGTCAGTTTCAGCTATTTTAATTATTTTGAGTCTTTAGCTCTTCTTTCATAATGGCGATTTAATCTGAAATACTAGAATGTCTCGAAGTTTACCCAGTTTATTCCGTATTACAGTTGTTTTGTTACATTCAGAGGCGACCTAAGGATTTGGCTAAATGAATAATGGATCAAAGATCAGTTCATTTCATTATAATGTTGATTCAAACCAAGATTCAATCTAACGCAAAGGAATCCTAAAATGAACTTTCGTTGACTGATAATTTAAGATGAGGCTTAAGGGCCGTCGACATAAATGACAAATATGAAACGGAGATAAGAAAAATAGTAATGAAAGATAACATTTCAATAAAAAAAAATATATCAAGAAAACTACACAAGAAAAATGTGTGTCAAATGAAAGACATACAAATTAATATGCAAACAAATTAATAAACGGTTAAATTCTATCCAGTATCTCAGTATCTTACTGAATAGATTGAGGTCACAACATTTGCATGTCAGTTTAACTCAATGGATTCTTAAGATAGTTTTAATCTAGAAATCTCTCATGTGAGTCTGGTTTCATAAATCATGACACTAGTAGATACACTGATTTTCTCCATGTACCATTAACAGAATAACCACTAATACTATTCTCTTTGCAGTTTAATACATCTAATACACTTTCTCTCCTTATTAATGTTTTTTCTTCTTTTTTAATAAGTGGTATCTCTTCTTTTTGTATTTCCCTTTACTTCCTCTTACTTCTTCCTAATGAACACCACATCCCTTGGAAGCTTGAATTTCAAGTCAATGGCCCATGTGGGCTTGTTCCATATGGATATGTTTCAGCTACTGAATAATATAATAATAATAATAATAAAAAGAGGCACAATTCAGTGGCAAAAGCCCTCCACTGGAGCCTGTGCAAGAAACACCAGCTACCTTGCAGTAATAAGTGGTACGAGCACCAACCTGAAGGGGTGATAGAAAACGATCAGGCAAAGATCCTCTAGGTCTATGGTATCAGCACAAATAGACCAGACTTGACGTTGATTGACAAAATCAAGAAGAAAGTATCACTCATTGATGTTGCAATACCATGGGGCGTCAGAATTGAAGAGAAGGAAAGGAAAAAAATGGATAAGTATCGAGAACTGAAAATAGAAATAAGAAGGATATGGGATATGCCAGTAGAAATTGTACCCATAACCATGGGAACACTAGGCACGATCATAAGATCCCTGAAAAGGAATCTAGAAAAACTAGAGGCTGAAGTAGCTCCAGGACTCGTGCAGAAGAGTGTGCTCCTGGAAACAGCGAACATAGTAAGAAAAGTGATGGACTCCCAAGGAGGCAGGATGCAACCCGGAACCCCACACTATAAATACCAACGGGTCGAATAGGATGACTGTGATAGACAAATAATAATAATAATAATAATAATAATAATAATAATAATAATAATAATAATAATAATAATAATAATAATAATAATGGAAGGAGGGGATATAAAACACCAAGAGATGAAGGAGACGACCAGGAAAGAATATATGCAGAGACTCAAGGCGATACTCAAGTCAAAACTCAACGGCGGAAATAAGATAAAAGCCATAAACACATGGGCAGTGCCAGTAATCAGATACAGAGCAGGAATAGTGGAATGGACGAAGGCAGAACTCCGCAGCATAGATCAGAAAACCAGTAAACATATGACACTATACAAAGCACTACACCCAAGAGCAAATACGGACAGACTATACATAACACGAAAGGAAGGAGGGAGAGGACTACTAAGTATAGAGGACTGCGTCAACATCGAGAACAGAGCACTGGGGCAATATCTGAAAACCAGCGAAGACGAGTGGCTAAAGAGTGCATGGGAAGAAGGACTAATAAAAGTAGACGAAGACCCAGAAATATACAGAGACAGGAGAATGACAAACAGAACAGAGGAATGGCACAACAAACCAATACACGGACAATACATGAGACAGACTAAAGAACTAGCCAGCGATGACACATGGCAATGGCTACAGAGGGGAGAGCTAAAGAAGGAAACTGAAGGAATGATAACAGCGGCACAAGATCAGGCCCTAAGAACCAGATATATTCAAAGAACGATAGACGGAAATAACATCTCTCCCATATGTAGGAAGTGCAATACGAAAAATGAAACCATAAACCACATAGCAAGCGAATGCCCGGCACTTGCTCAGAACCAGTACAAAAAGAGGCATGATTCAGTGGCAAAAGCCCTCCACTGGAGCCTGCGCAAGAAATATCAGCTACCTTGCAGTAATAAGTGGTACGAGCACCAACCAGAGGGAGTGATAGAAAACGATCAGGCAAAGATCCTCTGGGACTATGGTATCAGAACGGATAGGGTGATACGTGCAAATAGACCAGACGTGACGTTGATTGACAAAGTCAAGAAGAAAGTATCACTCATTGATGTCGCAATACCATGGGACACCAGAGTCGAAGAGAGAGAGAGGGAACAATGGATAAGTATCAAGATCTGAAAATAGAAATAAGAAGAATATGGGATATGCCAGTGGAAATCGTACCCATAATCATAGGAGCACTAGGCACGATCACAAGATCCCTGAAAAGGAATCTAGAAAAACTAGAGGCTGAAGTAGCTCCAGGACTCATGCAGAAGAGTGTGATCCTAGAAACGGCGCACATAGTAAGAAAAGTGATGGACTCCTAAGGAGGCAGGATGCAACCCGGAACCCCACACTATAAATACCACCCAGTCGAATTGGAGGACTGTGATAGAGCAAGAAAAAAGAAATAATAATAATAATAATAAATGTCTTTAGTAATGATTAACAGCTGTAAATCTCTTACATGTACTTGGACCCTTCATAATATTAAATATAGTTTTGAGCTTCTGATCACAGTTATTCAGGTTACGAGATAATTATGGTTCCCTTACTATCTGTCCGTGCCTCTCTTTCTCTCACGCGCAAAAACACGTTCTCTAAAATTCTAATAGGTCTCTATCGACCTAGACAAGAAATTATATCATGGGTATTATTTAGAAGTTGAACTCTATTCACTATGCAACAAGACAATATGGTCACTGACTTGAAATTCAAGTTTCCAAAGAACACGGTGTTCATTAGAAAGAATTTACGGAAGATAACTGGAAATACAAAAAGAAGAGATCAGGTATTAGAAAAAGAAATGATAAATGAATAAATAGGTGAAAATATAAATGAAAGATTGAAGTACAATGTCGTTATTAGCGAAGGTTATGTGTCACAGCTGCGGTGGCGAGACGAAAAACAGATAAATAGCAGACGGCAGATAGCAATGCTCTATCAAAAATCTATATCCTCTCTCCATAACAGAAAATAGGAAGGCCTCCTCTAGCTGCCATGCCTCACTCCCCTGGCGTGAATCCATTCATCAGACCATTCATCAGATCATGTTTCTCTCTCTCTCTCTCTCTCTCTCTCTGTGTGTGTGTGGGCCGTAGACTTATTGGCAATGTAAATGCCTGTACACGAAGCGCAAGGTTGAACAGGATGATACGGTGGGCGCTATGTTTGATTAGCATTTTGGAGGAATCGGCTGCACGCTACTAATGGTTGTAGACATGGCGGACATCGCAGCAGCTTTCATTTGGAAGAGATTTCATTTGCGCTTGACGCAGAGAGAGAGAGAGAGAGAGAGAGAGAGAGAGAGAGAGAGAGAGCATTCAGCTGTGATTTCGACAGTATATGCTTCAATTCTTTATAATATTAAAGTATAATGGTGGTTATCCTTCAACTCTCCAGGGAGTTTTGTTGCAACCCTACTTTATAACGACCGTTAGAAAACAGAATTGGATGCGAGAAGAGAGAGGCAAATGGGTAAACACTAAACTGCAAGTCTTTTTTTTTTTTTTTCT
>NC_087206.1:93378165-93403165 GCF_015104395.2 Macrobrachium nipponense
AATTCGCTCTACCTCGGAATCAATATATTTTCATATATGTTAATAGAAAGTTAATTTTTTTAGTTGATAATATTTTCGTCCTCTCGTAGATTCGAACCAGCGAACAGAGGAAAAGTCAGGACTTGTTGGCCGAGTCGGTAACTCACTGAAGTCCTGAAATCTCCTCTGTGCGTTGGTTCGTATCCACGAGAGAACGAAATTATTATCAACTAAAAAAATCCCCTTCGTTTAACATGTATGAAACTATATTAATTCCGAGGTAGAGCGAATTGGAAATTAAAGGACATTTGTAGCTTAATGCTTGCATATGAATCACGGTGATGTGATAAAAATCCATAGAAATATATATATATATATATATATATATATATATATATATATTATATATATATATATATATATATATATATATATATATATATAAATGTAAGGCTGCATAGATTTCTACAGAGATATGATAGATAAATAGAGTTGTGTTAAATATGTCAATCCCGAAACAGACAGGACTTCAGCTTCTGGTGGAATATTGTAATGCAAAATGCAGAATAACAGAGAAATAATAATAAATACTTGGAATACTGTAACTGTAAAAAAAAAAAAAAAATTCATCGTTGGTTGACCATTTTTGTTTTCCTGTCTTATCTGGGATCGAGAGAGAGAAAGTTACAAGGTCTTTCCGAACGCATATTATCTTGCTGCATCGAACGGCCACTAACAGCTGAGTATGACATTTTGTTGCAGAAATGGTCTGTGGATATCTTTTTCCGATATAAATTTGAGTCAACTCGCTTTAGAGGACACGTTATTTTAATAAAAATACATTTTCACTGTCATATCAGTGGTTGTAATAGTGATATCTGCCGATATAGTTCGCTTATAGTTCACCAACAAAGCAATTTATGCACAACCAGTGCTATTGGCAGCGTGTTATCGTTCGCATGCTGTATATAGTCAAGAATTTATTCGTCATACTATTATTAAAATGGAACACGAGCACGAGTTCCCAATTACTGTGTCGTCGTCTACTTTGAAGGAGAAAGTGATGAGTTGAGTTGAGTTGAATATAGAATTTAGGCCAAAGGCCACGCACTGGGACTTATGAGGTCATTCAGCGCTGAAATGGGAATTGACAGTAAAAGGCTTGAAAGGTGTAACAGGAGGAAAACCTTGCAGCTGCACTGTGAATCAATTGTTAGAAGAGGTTGGAAAGTAAGATGAAGAAAGAGAATATGAAAGGAGGTACAGTAAAAGGTCTGAAAGTGGTTGCAGCTAGGGGTCGAAGGCACGCTGCAAAGAACCTTAAGTAATGCCTACAGTGCACCGCATGATGTCTATTGACGGCACTAACCACCTTCGGTGGATAAAGTGATAGATTACATAAGGTAAATGTCGTGCTCCATAAATATCAACCCATTACATGAAAATCAAATTCCTCAGAATTCAGGAGTACCGTTATGGCGATCTAATATTACCATCCCATTATATGAAGAAAATAATTCTCAGTGATTACAGGATAACATTTGGGTATTCTAAGATGAATGAAACTGCCATTAACCTAACCCTAGGAATAAAAATATCTATTTTCTAAATTCCAGGACCGATCCTGCGGTATAGCATCTTGGAAGGGAACGAAGAAGGACTCTTCAAAATTGATGAAGTCACTGGCGTCATCTCCCTGGCAGACTCACTGGACTTCGAAAGGAGAGATAAGGTGAATTGAGAGAGAGAGAGAGAGAGAGAGAAAGAGCAAATACGATCCTTCATGCGAGGATTCATTCCTTAATGCGAGGGGCAAATTCATTTCGCCTCTCTGCTGATGTCTCCTGAATTTCAGGTGTATCAGTATTATTCATTATTCCCTCATAATCATTTATTGTCACCATTTCCTTTTATTTTCTCTCTCTGCAGGCTGATTTCCCATTGGGGTTCTCTTGAGTTTATTATAAGTCTGTTGCATGTCGATGTGGGGTTTCAGCTGAAGATTTAAAAGAAAATAAAACGATTAAATGAACGGCCATTCATTCAGGGATACTCATTCACATAGAGTCAAGTAAGTATGCTGTTGAGGCCATGGACAATTATGTAAAACAAACACGAATTCATGAATTGGCACCAACTCAGACAATGTCACATACAAAATACATGCGCACATAAACAAACACACACACACACACACACACACACACACACACAGAAACACAAACAAAGCACAATGGCCGTTTGGGGAAATCCTGATGGGAACCCATATTGACAGAGGGAGCGCTTTTAATCCCTCCACACTGTCACATGATGGCAGCAGCATGTTCTGCCATTGAAATATATATTTCAGCAGAACAGACCATAGCCGGTGGCTAAGTGAGTTCACGTTTCGGCTGTTACGTTGTTTTCGTGCTTAGCGATGGAGTGTTTCCGTGTTGGGACGGAGTTGTTTCACCCTTTATGATGATTGGTGATATTTGGTATCTGTATTTGGTGACGCAGAGTATATCAGTATTTCGGGCCATTCCTCCTGTTCTGTTTATTCACTGCAAAGTTCAGGTTTCCACTGCCTGGCTTTTCTTGATAAATTTATTTGTTTAACTGTGAAAAATGAATATACGAGTATGCTGGTATTTTCACTTTAATATTATACATTATATATTTCACGTTTAACAGAACGGATATGCATCTACTTCATTCACTTTATTAACGAAAAACACAATAAATGAAGCTATGTTTTCCTATCTATCAGCATGCATTATGATTATGGATGACCTCACTATAACAATCGTAATTCTGGTACATTTCCTTTTCACTAAATGTCACTTACTAATATCCATTCTTCATATTTTCTCTCTTGAGCCGCTATGTTAATGTATATCAACGATCTTAGAGTATATCTATCATTTGCCGACTACAGTACGCCATTATCACCAGTTCTTAATCATTGATAAACTTCTGTTCATTAACCAAATCGCAACTAATGGCTAGAAACATCTGATTCTCCTTAATAAAGAGGGTCACTAAGATGGGTAACCGGATGCCCTTCTTTACCCCAGTCCTGACGAGGACACAACCAGAAAAGTTACAAGATTCAGGGAATACAAGTTGGAGAAGAACGCCCAAGCCTGATAGAGAAACAAAAATCAGTTCATATATTTCCTCAGATTTACTCCTCCAGATAATTAACACATTGACTAGCATAATGGCAAAGGACAATTTTCTCTTTCGTTTTTGTTTACTGTGCTGTGAATGGTCTATTAAACCATCTCTCTCTCTCTCTCTCTCTCTCTCTCTCTCTCTCTCTCTCTCTCTCTCTCTCTCTCTCTCTCTCTCTCTCTCCCAATTCCTTTGACCTTTGTAGGTAATCCTGTACACTACGCAGATATGAAATCTGGTCCCATGAGGGAACACCGGGGATTTTGGCTTAAGCAGATTATTCTAAAATTTGGTAAGACTCGGGAATTCCAACACTTTCTCTCTCTCTCTCTCTCTCTCTCTCTCTCTCTCTCTCTCTCTCTCTCTCTCTCTCTCTCTCTCTCTCTCTCTCTCTCTCAAGAGAGATGGATCCTTCGTGAGCAAACTTGGAATACAATATTCATGAGCTTCGGTCCCCTTCCTGGAATTTATGCAATACATTTGATGATACATTTCTTACTCAATATGATTTCAACATTATCTGACCCAATGTCTACCATTAAGGTAAAGCAACGGAACGCTGATGAAAATACCCCCAAAATATGATGAGATATTTACTAAGACAAAGGCAAATGGGAAAAGAGCCCTACATTCTTATCTAGCCTAGACCAGAAGAAAAGACGGGGAAAAAATAGTGGTGGTGGTGGTTTACCATAGAAGCGAAAGATCGCCATACTGGAGGATAGAATGTTTTGATGGTCAAGCGAAAACAGGAGGAGGGAGAACATCAAAGCTTAGCAGGAGACGGGAAGAAATAGTCACAGCATTTATGTACCATGTCAAGTCATTTCAGTTCCGTCTTAATTAGTGTGACATAATCTGGAAAGTCCGTTATGTACCTATTCATATCTTTATGTACGAAGGAGAATTATAGTTTTAAATCTTAACCTTCGAGTAACTTACCAAAGTAAAAAAACTTGAAGTTAACTCATTTCATTGATGTAAAATCTTATAGACGGGCCAAAAAATTATATATATATATATATATATATATATATATATATATATATATATATATATATATATATCAAAATAAATATATATATATATATATATAAATATATATATAAATATATGATATATAAATCATAAATATATAATATATGTATATATATATATATATATATTTATAGTTATATATTATATATATCTATATATGATATATATATTATATCATTATCTATATATATAATATATATATATATATACATTTTTCGGTGAGCATAGATTTAAAAGTAGGTTTTGAGTTACGGGCTGCTCCAGGAGCAAGAGCCGTGCCAGCATAAGGCTGGCTTAATCTTGAAAGAAGAAGAAGAAGAAGAAGAAGAAGAAGAAGAAGAAGAAGAAAGTAGGTTTCCACTTAGCTGCATTTACATTCTCGTAGGCAAACGATACTGAGTTAATTTCAAACAGAATTCACTCATTATGTTATTGAAATATTTGGATTTTGAACTGGGATATAATTCTACCCAAAGAAAAGGAAATATCTGCTGGAAAAGATGACACCTGGTTTATTGGCAAGGATGCACACGGGAGAGGGCGAGAAGGGACAGACCCGGAATCTCTCTCTGCAGGTTCCTCCATAGATTCAGATCGGGGATCATCTAACCATACGATTACCATATGAATGCTGAAGTTCGTCAAGTTATGGAAACGAGCAGAAAGGAAAATAGAGGGCTGCGTAAACAACGAATAGAAAGGGAGACTTCTAGGAATAAGACAAGTGAGGGGGACCACGAACATAATTGTAAATTGTAAGAAATGATGAATGTGAAGGCATCAACTTCTTGGAAAAGGAGCTCGCTTAGGGGGGGATTATAATTTATAGTTGTGATGGACCCTTCCGGCTATCTTATCGTTATCGTTCCTCACTCAACTGCCAGTTTCTGATATTGGAAAGCGATAGAAAAGTCAGACATCAGTCTTGAAATTAGGTCCTATAAAAACCCACTGTCCTTGATTTGAAATCATTTAAGTTAAAGAACCAGTGAAATAAGCACACTGGGTGCAACTAAACATATTGCTGGGAAGTGGCTTAAAAGATTTATTAGGGTCTTTATTAATTTACTTATTTATTTATTTGTGAAAGTTTGAGTGGAAGCGTAACAAAAAAATGTGAATAAAGAAATGCGGCAAAAATTGTCGTTAAAACGACATGTAGTTTTCCAAATCCCTTAAGCACCATGCCTAATTCTTCTGAATGGGCTGTGCCAAGTCTTTCGTGTTCCATGTAAAGCCGTTTCTTCCATTAGGTTCCTTTAATGCAATTCATTTGCATACTATACGCCCCTTTCAGGACGCAACCTCAAACATCTATCTATATAATTCACCACCTGGGTCCTTTATCTAATTTCACTCGTCGAAGAACATCAGATCTAATATTGTTTATCTAGTATTAGCCGTGCCTGACTTAGAAATGGAGCTTCCGAGAGAGAGAGAGAGAGAGAGAGAGAGAGAGAGAGAGAGAGAGAGAGAGAGAGAGAGAGAGAGAGACATAATTAAATTGGTTTGAAAGTTTCTAAAAACACAAAATTCGATATGCAACCCCACAACAAGATTTCCTTTGAGCAGTCTTGCTCTTTTTTTTTTTTAGTTCATTCTGAACATTTAATCTCGTAAATGTATGCAACACTTTGTTCTTAACCAGTTCCCAAGCATTATTGCTGAATTTTACAAGCTTCACTGAGTTTTAATATCAGGTAGACTTGAAACAATTTCAATAGTTTCTGTCCATGGTTTCAACATTCTTTTTTTTTAACGATTGCAAATGAAAACAGTTTGTGAGTAGAGGCCACAAGAATAATATAATTAGTCTCACGAGTCTTAGCACCTTCCTTGTATTAAATATAAATTTTAATTTAAGGATCCTAAGACACTATTAGATTTATTGGCTTAAGATACATAGTTTTTATATTATTTACATATGGAACTATTTTCATATTATTTACGAATGAAATAAATGTTGGGTTCATTATTTCCATGACTTAACATTGCTTTCCTCCCTTTTGCATTAACATGTCACAAAAATTATGGTGTTGTTTTTACTCTCACAGATAGCAAGACCTCGTTCTTAGCTACACTTTCCTTGGCAACTTTACGAGAAAACTCCCCAAGACAATTAGACAAAAAAAAAAATTAAATATTATGATTTACTAAAACGTAGCTAAGAATAAGAAAATAATTGGTCTCCTCCTGTGAATAGGAAACAGTGATTCTTGAGCTAATCTGACAAAGGAAAAAGGAAGAAACAATAAAATAAAACAAGGAATAACCATGAATAACCATAAATAATGAACTCCATCCTTTAGGATGTTAAATTACTCATACAATGTTGGGGGGCGGAGGGGGGTGGGGGTGGGAATGAACTACTAACAATAAAAAATTCTGGATAATATTTCACGCACTCCTAAAATATGTAAAAACATTATATGAACAAAAAAGCTGAATATTCTCGTTAGTGGTTAAGATTACCAATAAAACACTCGATCAATAATTAAGAATGGTGGACGAGGATAATAACTGAGCCGGAACTTAAGAAGAAAATCACTTATTCAACAAGTGAAAATAATGAACAATATTCCTTCCGGTTCTCAAGTTGGATCTAGATAGGCCCCGTCCACGCGGTCGAGCTTTGGCCGACGAACTTTGTCCGATGTGACGTCAGAAGCGTAGAAACAGCGAGAAAAGTCAGAACTTTGCCGTGGTTTCTCCGGTTATGACGTCACATCGAACAAAGTTCGTCGAGCAAGTAACCCCTGAGGGTTTTATCCAGATATGTATCGTCCTTTTGGGGCGCTCTTAGTTAAAAAGTTCAGTATATCTTAGTTTAACTAGACCACTGAGCTGATTAACAGCTCTCCTAGGGCTGGCCCGAAGGATTAAATATTTTTACGTGGCTAGGAACCAATTGGCCACCTAGCAACGGGACCTACAGCTTATTGTGGGATCCGAACCACATTATATCGAGAAATGAATTTCTATCACCAGAAATAAATTCCTCTGATTCCGCGTTGGCCGAGCCGAGAATCGAACTTCGGACCACCGGTTTGGCAGCCGAGCGCGAAAACCACTCGTCCAACGAGGAACTGGCGCTTTTAGTACATGCCCGTTGGGGATGACCATAAAAACATAAACAAAATCCTGTAAATATAATGAAGATGATAATATTATCCGACAGAAATATTAGTCCTAGATAACGACGTCCAAACTTTACGGGGGTCCACTATCTAGAAAAGGTCCCTTGGTTGTTACGTCAACATCCTCGGCTAAATCATTCTCTGCCCAACTCGAAATAAGTATCCGCATTCCCTTCGTTCCTAAAATCACACATACTGGACACTTGATAACGGCCTTTAACTTGTCTTTCTCCAGCACGAGTTGGTGGTCTCTGCGGAAACGGCAGAAGGGGTGACCGGCAGCGCCAAAGTTCGGGTCGTGGTCGAGGATGCCAACGATTCGCCGCCCGTTTTCCTCAGGTCGAATCCAGTGGTCACCGTCATCGAGGACGACGATCGACATCTCCCAGCCGTCATAGCTCAGGTCTGCTGCTCTTGAAAGCTATGTGTCATCTGCCAATAACGCTCAGTTATACCTGCGTAGTTATGCCTGTTCAGTCGGCCTGTGCAGGCAAAACTGAACCCGCTAACGTTCAGTTATACCTGGGCAGTTATGCCTGTGCAGGCAAAAGTGAACTTTAGTGGGTTCAGTTTTGCCTGCACAGGCCGACTGTCATAACATACCAGATATAACTGAACGTTATACATCACGGAATTTTAGCCAATTCACTTTCACGTAAAAAAAAAAAAAAAAAAAAAAAAAAAAAAAATTAGATTTTAAACGTTTAGGTATGACGGAATAGTTAGCAGCTTCTCGCAGCATTATTCAACCTCGCCGACTTGAAATTGCATAAATATCGGAAATTTCTTCCATTTCTAATTTAACTGAATAAATGTTTTTCACAATTTTGGATTTGGTCTCCTATAGGATAGTACCTGGATTTTTTTTATACATAGTGTTATTGAACAACTAGTTACTTTCCAGAGCACGATTTTGAATTCGTCTCTAATAAACTTTTTTTTTTTTTAATATTTAGCATTACTAAATAACTGGTAGCTTATTAATAATGCAGACATTTTGTAGCTTTCTTCAATGTTTAACATTAATACTCTTATTGCACGATTATTAATTCGGTCTAATTTGCTTTATATTATTGACGAATGGGTCGGATCTCTGCAAGATTTTCAGCTTAATCTGTCTCATAACAAACACATTTATAATTTTGTTCGATTTTTATCGTTGCTGATTAACTGTTGCTTTTCCACGTATAATTTTTTTCTTTTACATTACCTCTTACTTTCACTGGAGGAGTACAACCTTTGGAGTATAAATTACTCCCCACTGGCAAAGGTTTGCAGAAATCTACGAACTTCTTTGCTGTCTTGCTATAATATCTGAATTATTTTTCTTAAATATGCATAAATCTCAGTTGTTCGTTTTAAGTATATCGTAATTGGCCGCCGTTTTTGGAATATTCCTTTTTTGTCTAAATTATCGAATGAATAGTTGTATATCTTTACATGATTTTTAAAATGATCTCCACTGTGACATATAAATTTGTTGATGATTGTTGGGCTTTTTAGTATAAACAAATAGATGGCTGCTTTGCTTTGTAAGATTCTTTAGTTTTGATTCCTATGTACCTTACGAATTCTACGGTTTTTTTTCCCCCAAGATTTTTCTTATATTTAAATTCAAGGCTAAGTATGCTTGCAAAGCTATTAAATTGTTTTCATATACGACTTAATCATAAGTTCTAGAATTGTCGTCTTTGATATGATGCCAAATTATCGGTTGCTTCTCTTTGTATGAGCTTTAGTTTGGTCTGCCTTGTGACCTACAAATTCTTAAATGTTAAATTTTTTTTTTCTTTAATTTTCAAATGTATAGTTTTAGTTTACACTGTTTTACAATGTATGCATTCTGTTATTTCTATTAGCATTAAAATTTAATATACGCAGTTTATTTGTTTCTGGTTGCACGATTGCAACTCTGCATTCTTGGAAACGAATAGATTTTGGAACATTCTCTGATTTTTATCAGAGCAGAAAATCGGTTCCTTCTTTTGCTCGATTTTCAAATTCAATTAAGCTACAAGGCAGAAATCCTGGAGATTTATTCGGATTCTACTGTTATTGAATAACTGGTAGGTTTTCTTTACGAATTATTTTTATTTCAGATTCCATTTCGTTTCAAAGTTTTAAATCATAGCTGGATCACTTTGTACGATTTTTATTTTTCTTTATTCCTTAAGACTTATAGCTATTGGAAATTTGTATGGTTTTGGTCTTTTAAAAGTCTAATAATAACTTCTTGGAACGATTTCAGCTTAGTCTCCAATACGACTTTTAGATTCTGGAATTTTCTTCGAACAACAGTATTTTCAAATAAAAGACTCTTCTCTTCCTCCAGTCTTTCGTTTGCATTCTCTTCTGTTGTATAGGATATCATTAGTACTTTTTCAAGAAATTGGGGTTTTAGTTTTACCTCTTCATAGAAGAAGAAGAAAATTCTATCACCAAAAGAGACAACTCCTGTCATTATGAATAAAGATATATTACAGACAAAAAGAAAAAAAAATATTTGTCAGACTATTACAAAAGAATTTTACATCATTGTCAAGGGTAAATATCTATCGTGTAAGAGAAAAATCTCCGAAAGAACCCGAATTAAAAATTTCCTTTTATCAAATTAATAAAATACTTGAAGGCGACAGCAGCAGTAGCAAAAGCAGTGGAGTAATAGTAGCAGAAATAGTGGCGGTAAAAGCAATAGTAGTCGTGCTGATGTCCTTGATTTCGCAATAACTATCATACAAAAAGCCTTATTGGTTAATCACCAATAAGATCGTACCATATGAAAGTAATAACTATTCTAACGATGATAAGTCAGTACTCTGTTTAGTTGTTGTGTGTCTGCTTTAAGTATTTTATGAACCTGATGAAAAGAAATCTTTAGTGCTACTTTTTTTAGAGATTTTTCCTCTTACCAGATCAGAATTTACCAGTGACAATGTTGTAAAATTCTTTTGCATGTGTTAATATTTTTTTTTGTCTGTAATATATCTTGATTTCCTTAATATTGTTTTTGTCTGTAATATATCTATGTTTACAATGATAAGAGTTGTCTCCTTTCGTGATAAAGCTCCTTTTTATTCCGCTTAAAGTTTTCTAAAGTTTTCTAGTTCTGAAATGAAGAAGTCTAGAACTAAAACCGTAACATCTTGAAAAGCAGTCATTCCAACCTCTCTATGCTAACTAATACACGCTTCTCTTATCCTGTCTCAGGTCACTGCGATGGACCTCGATGCTTTGGATGAAGATGGCCTCATTTACAGGGTCGCGGGAGATGGCATAGACGGGTACCCGCCGGATGAAGCCTTTTTCACCATCAACAAAGATACGGGTGACCTCATCCAGCTCAAGGTATGTTGTTGAACGTCACTAAAATGACAACCATTTAAAAGCATAAAGTAGACAAATTACTCTACAAAGGCTTCACCTAGCATGACTGCTAACTGTATGCGTGCTCTCTTTGGCTCTCTGCCCTCAGAGACTTTGTTCCTGGGCCAACTGGCCTTTGAAGATAGTTGAAGAGGATGTCGATTGAAATCATTTCAACACGTAAAAATGAGGGAGGAGGTGCTGTGAGAAAAGGCACATAAAACTGATGAAATAAACAATAGCAGTTTGATATTCTAAAATCAACCACGTATACTATATATATACTGAGACGACGACAGGAGAAAACCAGGAGAAAATCAAGTGAAAAAGGAGCAAGTCATGCCATAAATCTATCATTCTCGAGAGGGTATGTGACAAAGCAGCCAAAAGAGAAATGAGATGCTATTACGAAGACACAAGGACCCGATACGAGTGTACAAAAATAACGACTGATATCCTGAAAACCCAAACGGGATTTTCCATGAATAATGTATTTAACCAGATAATATCTCAAAGCGCGTGAGCAGCAAAAACTATAACTGATAAAGTTAAGTTGATCATTCCTTATAATTGATAGGCAGAATACAAAACACATTTCATAGACCTTGAACTTTCTTTCAAGATTCCTCCAGCTGTTTTTCACCGAAATTATTTAAAATAGGACTTTAGAGAATGGAAAAGAATTTATCTCGTAGTTATCGATTACCAGCGATTACCTCTGAATTATACATCTACTGAATTTATATATTTTAGTGAAAAGAGATAATTTAACTACAACAAATCTTCCTCATTGTCAATGATTTTTTGCGTAAAAAAAATAATTTCTGACTAGTCTAAGATTTTACAACTCTTGTAAATAATCTATAATAATAAAATCCGAGTAGATCTTTCTGGTTTGTCCGCCCCTGGTGGGGGTGCGGTAGGCACAGGATAAGGACGGCTGGAGAGACATGGCACATCCACCCTCCTCCTGCAAACCTGTTAGTCCGCTCTAGGTGGGGGCGCGGTGCGTAAGTGGATCTGAAGGGTAAGGGAGACATAACCGGCAGCGCCGGGTTCCAGCGCAGTGTACCATGCGCCATCAAGCTTATACTTGAAAAAGGGTCAATATCAAAACCAATGTGATGCTAAACCTATAATTATTTTTCCATTTTATTTCTAATGTAAGAAGCAAACAAGAAAACTATGCTGATTCTATCTAAATACAAAGGGTAATGGATATATACAAAAATAACAGAAAAAAAATTAATCAAAATGGTTGGTGAATCATTCGAAATTTATAATTAAGTCATAGAGATTTATTTTCATGCATTACAAATGTTAATGAATTGCTGAATCAATTTAAAGGTCCAATTTAATGAACTACAAAAGAAACAATTAAAATTTCATGCAATCATAATGAATACCGTTGAGCACTGATTATTCAGTCACTAGAAATAGCAACCATTATTAACCATTCCATATATTTCTCATTTTTAAGGCGCTGGATCGAGACCCACCTCATGGAAAAGGCGTCTGGAAGCTCAGGGTTGAGGTGGCAGACGGTCAAGCGCAGAAGAGACACCAGGAAAAGAATAACGGCGTTTTCGACATTGAGCGCGGGAGTGAGACCGCAACCCAACCGCACTGGAAATATTTCACGAAGGAAGACGACTTCATAAACTCCTCGACAGGACCAGACGTCCTCGATGAGGATAACGCCATTTTAGGAGAGCGTTTCACAGACAAGAGAAATGGGAAGGGGCCGAGAACAGCAGGTGAAGGGTTAAGAGACGCAGGCAGCAGCAGCAACGTCCGGGGCTGGAAAATAACAGGGAGGCGGCGTAAGGAATCTCCCGACGAAGAAAACGAAGAAGAGGAAGAAGAACAGGGAAGAACAAGCTTAGAAGCAGCCAAAGAAAACGCAATATGGGACCACAGACAGAAACGACACAGCGACTCCCAGGTCACGGAAAACGACGAAACTTTCGTTTCCCGAAACAAAGGAGACAATTCTGACAGAAGTCCAGACAGGGTTCCATGGGAAGTATCAGAGAGGTTCACAGATAAGACCAACAGACGTTTGTTCATAAAAAGGAGTTATTGGAAGGAGGTAAAAGGTGACCCCGAGCCGCGCAAAAACTTCCTATATCCCAACTCGTACCAAATCTGGCAAAACATCGAGGGCGATCGGCATCAAAAGAAACAAGTGGTTACGAGAGAAGCCCAGAGGCAATTCTGGGTATCAGCGGACAATCGACGATATCCCGGGAGATACCAGACGGCAGATGACCCGTGTTCCAGAAATGGCCGCAAGAGGAAATGCCGATATCGATATAAAAAGGGCCCAGGGGCCTGGATCAGACATAACGGCTCAGAAAATGATAGAATTTTGTCAGGGGATATTATAAGGGAAGAAAACGAGTTGAACGAAGAAAACAAAACCATACGAATAACGCGCGTCAGAAGAAAAGCCAACGAGAGAAGACGACGAGATAGCTTACTGGAACATGATTGGACAGATGAAGGGGGAATAACGAACCGTCAGAAATGGGGGAAATATAAGCGAGCACCACTCGCCAGGGCGCAAACCCAGGGAAAATCTTTCCCGGAAGGGAAATTGGGTGCCGAAAATTATATTCTGACCTGGGGAGTTCTGAGAGGCGTGTCGGAGAAAGAACCTCGACATTTGCAGGGATCCAGGCTGAAACGAATGAGATCCAGGGAAACTCAAAAAGCTTTAGGGAAAAATCAGGTGAGGTCATTAAGACATTTCACTGCGAGTTCTTTGGAAGCCTCCGTGAATGAGGGAGATGATGACGATGAACTCGGTGATGTTGATGAAGGCAGTGGGAGGGAATTGGCAATGGTGACCTTGACACGTGGCGAAGGGAGAGACGGTGAACCCTCTGCTTTTCTTGGTGTAAAATCTGGGAAACTACATGGCGAGGCCGGCGGAAAGAATGATTCTCTAAAAGCAAGAATAATAAATAGAAAGTCAGAAAACGCCCGGAAAAGGAAGGAGAGCCGAAAGAGGAGAAACATAAGTTACCACATGACAAGAAGAGGAGACGGAGGCAATTCTAGAAGCCGCCCAAAAACGAGCAGCATTACACAAAGACCGAGATCGCATTTCAGAAGTGAAAGGTCAAACGCGAGGATTTCATTCAAGGAAAGAGAAGACAAGATGAATGACCAGAAAAAGAGGAAGAGGGAGAGGAACGAATTTTATCTAGATCACAAGACGAAAATCAGCTCTAAGCGAAATGAGGACTCGAGAAAGCAGGAATCAAGCAACCGCACCCTCTTTTGGGAAGAAGGGGAAATGCCAGAGCGGAAGATAAAATCTAGCTTCCAGGGCGAGTTAAATACCGTAGGGAGAACAAGCGACGAAAATCCCCTGGACTCTGCTATTCAAACATTTCAGAAGACTCAGGTGGCAGAGAAATTACACAACGTCAGGCACAACGACGTAAAAAGAGTCAGTAAGAGAAGGGCTATGTTGAAGAGAGGGTACGGTGAAAACAGAATCCCCGCCAAATCTTTAGGGGTCACTAAGCTACCCCATATCGGTAACTATGGTTTTCCCGTAATACCACACGATGGAGATGGGGACAAGGAGAGGGAAACGAAGGGACATGGTTCTTATTTCCATGTGCTCCATCTCATGGGACATACTGACTTCAGTCTAAACCAAAAGACTGCAGCGAAAAGAAACAAAAATATCCATTTATCTAGACAGAGGATGGATGGTGACAAAGATGAATCTCTTGACAGACTCTCTGAAAAACCTACATATACTGACATATATGATGATACGATAAAATTAAATAAAACTCTATCAAACCTGACATGCGTCAACAAACAGAAGAACTATGCAGATATTTGCAATCATTCAAATGTTCAGTTCACAAATAGCTGGACGGCAATAGTCCGCCGAGATCCAAATCTCGAACAAACAAAACTCCCCAAATCCGATGACATACAAAACGCCAGAGGAACCAACTTCCCTTTCCACATTCTTCCAGCAAAAAGTAACGAGAAGATAGAAAGAGTGAACAGACAACACAAGTCTCTTTCAGAGGAGCCGGAACAAAGGATATCTCGTGAGACGAAAGGGTCCCTCAAAAACCCCAAGTCTCTGGTTTTCCCCCGTTCGAAAGAGATAAACCATTTTCGTAGAAGCTTCAATTCCTCGATGGACAGTTCATCGCATCCTAAAACTAAGAAAGAACAAGGAACTTTCGAAGGACCGGCGAGCTCCTCTAAAAAGACCAGAAAACCCCGACGACGAGAACTCCATCAAAACGGCAATGATGAGAGCTGCACCAGGGCGGAAAATGGTAATTCCGGAATCGGCCCAGGCCGCGTTCACAAAGTGACAACAACAGTAACTATAATCGTGAAAGACATAAATGACAATGCGCCCGTTTTTCCCGAGAGCGTTATAACGGGAGAAGTTGAAGAGAATGGCCAGCTTGGTAAGTAGGAATGAATTTAGTTGCACGTTTTGCCATCTTCAGTTAAGATTATGTTCACAATGATTCACTCACAAATGCACGGCGAAAATGTTCTAATACACACACACATATTCATATATATATATATATATTATATATTATATATATAGAGAGAGAGAGAGAGAGAGAGAGAGAGAGAGAGAGAGAGAGAGAGAGAGAGAGAGAGACAGACAGACAGACACAGAGAGAGAGAGAGAAAGAGAAAAATATATAAAATATAAAATATAATATATATATGTAAATATATATATAAAAGTAAAGCCTCTCACTTTAGATGACAGGAAGCAAACACACGTTTACATAGGCATGCATTAATATATATATATATATATATATATATATATATATATATATATATATATATATATACTATATATATATATATATATATATATATATATATATATATATATATATATATATATATATATATATTATATGTATATATATATATATATATATATATATATATATATATATATAATATAATTATAATCTGAGAGTGTATTTTACAATATCGGTAACCGTAAGGTATGACAGCGGAAGCACGAATGGTAATCTTCATGCAGACGATTATAATCTAATATATTTAATATTATGGTGCGTTGTATAACATCATCTATGCTACTCAAAGGTGAGAAGTCTAACAAACAACAATTAAAAGGTTGCAGATAAAGATGCATCGCAGAAAACGATCAGCTATTAAAGAATAACGAAATATTTGCGCGATACAATTGGTATATTTTCGGTATGTTCTTTATCAGACCTCCAGCTTACTAGGGACGCGCGCTAAAATTTACCGTCAAATAGCGCGTTGTGTCACCAACGAAAATTAAAATAAATACGTTTAGTTTATTATAAATAATTGTTGTGTGCTGTTTAACATGCACATTATTTTTTTTTTTTTACATTTTCATTCGAGTGGATAAATCATAAATATCTTATCTTAAAATTTCTGTATCTTTAATTTAACGCGAAACACTTTTTCAGACTTATTTAGGCTTTTTCATAGGGTTTTCCTATCCCCCACACGAACAAAAACAGTAAGAACAACAAGAACAAAGTAGTTTGTAGGATTACTCCCGAGTAAGAGAAAATAGCATGAGTTTACGAATGAAAGGTGAATGAATACGTTTTATGATTCGATGAAGAGTAAATTACAATGAAAAGAATGAAATGGAGGAATTACAAATCAGGGGGAATTTACTCCTCGAACTCATCCCACGACGTAATTAAAGTTATTGCTGTTTTATACTGATTCAGAACATATCCATATCTGAAGTATACTTCTATGGGAACTCTTCATCCCTCTAAGCAATAAAACTAATTGCACGTGCAATGATGCACTGTCCTCAGAAGTAATATATCCTGTCGTTGATGCAAGTAATGACGCTTTCATAATGTATACTTCCTTCGCTAATGGATAGCTTCATGAACTCAAGAGGAAACGGACTTAATCAATCAACGGGAGTCTATTTCAGTTACTGTTACCGCTGATGCTTCTGTCGCTAGCGCTATTCTTGAGACATTATCAATTAATAATATCAATTAGTAGTCTGTTGGTCTATTAACTACAATGCAGACTTCATCACCCTATTCATCCCGGTAATGAATAAAATGTGTTACAGTCAATGCCGTGTATATGAACTCTCATAAAACTACTGGTTGATATACCAGGTTACAAATGAGGAAACTAAATACGATCATGCAATGTATCTATAAATTACTGGAATGGCAGCCTCATTTGGCCGTTGTGTGGCATTCCAAACTTGCAAACATCGAACATACATATAAAGGGCCGAAGGGAATCTTACATACTGGCCAAACACTCATGGCATTCCATGTAACACTGTAACTTTTCTAGTAATGCTACTATCATGGTGAAAAAACCTTTAAACTTTTCTAGTAATGCTGTGTAACTTTTCTAGTAATCCTAGTATCATGGTGGAAACAACCCGTAACTTTTCTAGTAATCCTAGTATCATGGTAAAAAACCTGTAACTTTTCTAGTAATCCTAGTATCATGGTGGAAAAAACTGTAACTTTTCTAGTAATCCTAGTATCATGGTGGAAACAACCCGTAACTTTTCTAGTAATCCTAGTATCATGATGAAAAATCCTGTAACTTTTCTAGTAATGCTAGTCTCATGGTAAAAAAAATCCTCATCCATATAAATGAAAATATATAATTCAAAACATATACAACGAGACTATATCGAACCTACTCAGTTCTCCTTATCAGTCGATAAGGAGAACTGAACAAGTTCTCGAAAGATCTCGTTGTATATATATTTTTATATATAAATTTACACTTATATCAATGTGGATTTCTGACTACTTTAGTGACATATAATTATGAAAGATTTACAGATAACGGGGATTTAGAATAAGACATCTTAATTAGTATAATACATATCGCTTAGTACGGGCTCCAACATATTTCACTTACTACACATCATACAGGGTGAATCGAAATGAAAAACATCCCATTTATAAGGAGTGAGAATTCATCTGGCCAACATTGCAAATAATAAGGAACAAGGGATTCCCTTACTATAACTCCCTTAATGTATTATTCGTCCTGAAATAAATGTTAAAATAATCTAAACCGAAACTAATGCAGGACAAATACGTGAACAACCTGGCCTTTATATTGCCTGCTGAGACCTCTGCAAGTCCTCCCCTAACCTAATTATTATTATTATTATTATTATTATTATTTTATTATTATTATTATTATTATTATTATTATTATTATTATTATTATTTTTTTTTTTTTTTTTTTTGCTCTATCACAGTCCTCCAATTCGACCCGTTGGTATTTATAGTGTGGGGTTCCGGGTTGCATCCTGCCTCCTTAGAAGTCCATCACTTTTCTTACTATGTGCACCGTTTCTAGGATCACACTCTTCTGCATGAGCCCTGGAGCTACTTCAGCCTCTAGTTTTTCTAGATTCCTTTTCAGGGATCTTGGGATCGTGCCCAGTGCTCCTATGATTATGGGTACAATTTCCATTATTATTATTATTATTATTATTATTATTATTATTATTATTATTATTATTATTATTATTATTATTATTATTATTATTTGTTTTATTAAAAGTAATTGCTGCCTCAGCTGCATTAATTTTATACAGGTTCTTCTCTATTTTTCTAATTATTGCTTTCTCATTGTTGCTTAAACTGGTGAGCAACGCACCGAAGGTTGACATATCTCAGTTAGGTAGAACGATTGGATTTTATTGGTAAAAATTTCAGTTGGGGTAGTCAAATTTCCGGGCATATCCCGTAGAGTTTATTACAGATAGAATTGATGTTAAATTCTATTTCTTTTCTATTCTTTCTATTCCTTTCCGGACGTTTCGTCTGAATAAACCTCAGACATCCTCTTGGGCGGAGGTAGGTGAAGGACTGAAGTGAGAAGGTGAGTCCAGCTGCTTATATTGCGGTGGCGCAGCGGGGGGCGTCGTGGGAGTTCATTTAGAAGAAGTAACAAAATGTAATACGAAATACAGAAAGAAAGAAATCAGTTATGCAGAACGAAACAATAAATTGACCAATTAATACATTAGTAGATAAAAATGTAAGTAAATTATCAAAATACAAGAATTGTTTTTTGGGGTAGTAATGCCTTGCATCTGTAATCCTGAAAAGCGCATTAACGAAGGAATTTCGCTTATCTTCGCAAATCATTATTGAAGGTGACCTGGGTTATTTCTCCTAGGGAGCTTCATCAATCAAAAGGTTTAAGATCCACTGAGTTTGATGTTTACATGCTAGTCTGCTGGTATGGGATTAGTGTTATGGCATGCCACTCAGATGTAGGTTGTTCGCGTCCCCGCTGGGCCATTAAAACTCACTGGCTCTGTATCATGATTAGTTACTGCTGCAGTGTGGGGTCTGCGGTGGGAGGTTGAAACCAACATTCTTTGGAAGCTCGAATTTCAAGTCAATGGCCCCTGTGCCCTTGTTCAAAGTGAATAGGTTTCATCTACCGATATATTATAACAATAATAACAGAAGGACTCTCATTGGGCGAGATCCTCCCACAACGGCTGATGACTGGCCCTCCGGTAGGCACAAGCAGTAAAACAGGCATTCAAACGCTTCCTCTTTGTTCCCAGGCGAGGGCAGCTCGTCTGGAGCATTCAAGAAGACCCGGTGGGGGAACGGTTGATGGCGTTCTAGGTGTTCCTTCTTTGTCTTCTTTAAAAAGGAAGCAGGCCGCTTATTGGATTAGGATGAGCAGAGGTTAATGAACTTTGGAGTTTACCCGGGTAGAGTAAAGGAGTCCAACTCTGACTAATCTCGTTAAAAGCGAACCAACGCCGGAGAGAAAGCAATTAAAATCAAATAAGAAAGAGTAAAACAGTCACGTATATTTTCTTTAAACAGAAGCAAAAAATATCGTATATTTACTATAATTTATAGTGGTGTTGAAAAAAAGACTTATATTGAAAAATACGTCAAGGGTGGAAAATTAACAGTAAAATACTATGAAAATAGTGTTAACATGTAAGCAACAACGGTATAGAGGTACGAATCTAAACTGATGGTCCAATATCTCTCTCTCTCTCTCTCTCTCTCTCTTTTTAAGAGACACACACACGCACACACATATATATGTATATATTATATATATATATATATATATATATATATATATATATATATATATATATGTACACACACACACACACACACATATATATATATATATATATATATATATATATATATATATATATAGTATATATATACATATATATATATATATATATATATATATATATATATATATATATATATATATATATATATATGTATATATACACACACATATATATATATATATATATATATATATATATATTATATATATATATATATATATATATATATATATATATATACTTTTGGTCAATTTCACAAGAAATGTTATATATTTTCAATAACCTGAGTGATCTCTTAACTTATCGATTTCCTCAGTTGCTTACATAAGTAATCAACAACAACAACAGCAACAACAACAAAGCGCAATAATAATAATAAAAGTTATAAAAATGTGCTAGAAACACCAGCTACCTTGCAGTAATAAAAGGTACGAACACCAACCTGAGGGAGTGATAGAAAACGATCAGGCAAAAATCCTATGGGACTATGGTATCAGAACATGTAGAGGGATATGTGCTAATAGACCAGACGTGACGTTTATTGACAAAATCTAGAAGGAAGCATCACTCACTGATATGACAATACCATGGGACACGAGAGTAGATGAGAAAGAACGAGAAGAAATTGATAAGTTCCAAGACCTGAAAATATAAATAAAAAGGATATGAGATATGCTACTGGAAATTGTACTCATAATCATGGGAGCACTAGGCACGATCGCAAGATCCCTGAAAAGGAACCTGGAAAAACTAGATGCCAAAGTAGTTCCAGGACTCATGCGGAAGTGTGTGTTGTTAGAAGCAGCGCACATATTAAGAGAAGTGATGGGCTCCTAAGGAGGCAGGATGCAACCCAGAACCCCACAGTTTAAAAACCACCCAACCGAATAGGACGACTGTGATAACAATACTAATTATAACACTGTTCATAATCTTCACTGTTATAAAGAACGCTCACATGATACATGACTGGATTGCTATGCCACAATCTAATGTGAATTCGAAGTCTCGTTCAAGTGCTTTCCAGTCACGATGAGGCTTTGCAGCCTACAGAGAGAGAGAGAGAGAGAGAGAGAGAGAGAGAGAGTTAATTCGCTATTATCAACTGGTCCCCTGGTATAGAGGTTAGTGCCGTGACATACCGCTCAGATGTTGCAGGTTTGCGTCTCCCCCAAGGCGACGGAAAATCACTACTCTGTATCATGATCAGTTAAGCTGCAGTGTGGGGTCTGCGATGGGAGGTTGAAACTAACATTCTTTGGAAACTCGAGTTTCAAGTCAGTGGCCCTGTGTGTTTGTTCCGTGCGAATTGTTACATCTACAGAAGTTTGTATGGTGTTTTTACATTGCATGGAACCAGTGGTTATTCAGCAACGGGACCAACGGCTTTACGTGACTTCCGAACCACGTCGAGAGTGAACTTCTATCACCAGAGATACACATCTCTCACCCCTCAATGGAATGCCCCAGAATCAAACTCGCGGTCACCGAGGTGGCACGCCAATACCATACCGGCCACGCCACTGAGGCGCTTTCAAAGGCTTTGAAACCGTTATGTAAACAGGTGCCGTGGCATCTGGAATACTTAACTTTCAATTCTTATAAATGCTTATAGACTCGCTAAGACTAGTGCTTACATGTGCATGCTTTCTTTTCAATCAGTTATAAAGATAAATAAAATCCATAAAACTAAATTCACATACAAGCGCATAATATATATATATATATACACACACACACACACACAACCACACACATACACAACACATATAATATTTATATATACTCATTATACTACAAATGTTTATTATTAAATTCACGATGTTTCGGGAATATCCCCGTAGGGGGATTATCAATGATGGGTAATTTTTTAAAGCTATAAATGGATTGGTACCAATTCATTTATATCTTAAAATATTCTATTTCGGGGATAATTCCCCTTCGGGAATATTCCCGAAATAGCGTAAATTGGATATTAAACGACATTGGTAGCTTAATGATTGTATTTAATTCAAGGTGGGGTTAAAAATCATATATATTATATATATATATATATATATATATATATTATATATATATATATATATATAGATATATAGTACTTTGCCGTATGGGATGTTAAGCTTTGTGCTTTTCTAAATATTTAGGTGCGTTGTCCTTCTGAAAAGAAAAACATTATTTTTATTTCCAAGAAAATATACAGAGAAATTTTTATTTTATTTATGTGGTCTAGATCCCAGATCCGTGATACTTGAATTTCAGCCATCTACTGCTTAGCCACCAAGAAAGGTGAGCTCTTAATTACAGCATCTGACTATACATAAACCTGTCGATAACGCATATTGTACTGAAGACGAAGTGAACTTACCTTTTCACCTTTAACTACCGTGACAGGGAAGGGGGTCTTCAAAATTCTGTGTACCAACAACCTACACAACAGGCTGAACCCGTTTACAATGAGTCTGAATTTAACTTTGGCATAATTAAGGCAATTACCATTCCTGTACCGAAGCCATATATAATTTTCAAAGGCCAAACAAATTTTGTATCCCTACGGCGAATAGGGAGACAGGAAGAACGGCAGAGACAAGCACCTGCAATTTGATACAAATTTACCAACCTGGCATCCCAGCCTACCGAAGATAGTAGTATAGATGAAAAATCACGTTTCTGTTCTCAATGTCAACTTTAGTTCTCACTAAACAAAATGGAAAGGTAAAGACGAAGAAGGTGTCTGAGTTGTAAAGAGATCAAATTGTCACAACATCACTCTCAACACTGACGGAATTTTTATCATATCACCGTGATTCATATACAAGCATTAAGCTACAACTGACTAATAATATCCAGTTCCCTCTACCTCTGGAATAATATATTTTCCTTTATGCTAACCGGATGGGAATTTTTTAGATGGTAACAATTGTCCTCTCGTGGATTCGAACTAGTGCATGCAGGAGAAATCAGGACTGCAGTGACGCCCTTACCGACCAGGCCAACAAGTGAGGCATAAGTTAATATCGACTCCTACCTACAAATCAATGTCGAACTCAGGTATTTGTAATTAGAATCGGTATCAACACACCTCTACCATGCTAACAGCGTCGTACGTTTGCCGCAAGTAGCCATATTATGAATTTTTATCACATCACCGTGATTCATATACAGGCATTAAGCAATAAATGTCCTCACTTGTTGGCCTGGTCAGTTGTGGTGTCCCTGCAGTCCTGGTTTCTCCTCTATGAGCTGGTTCGAATTCACGAAAGGACGAAACTATTATCAACTAAAAAAATATTTTGTTTCTAAGGTAGAGCGAATTGGATATTAAAGGGGATCAATGCTTACACGCACACACACACATATCATATATTTATGTTTGTGTGTGCATGTGTTTTTGCTTTGTGTGTTTGTGTAATATGCGGTTGATTAAGAATGCCTGAGTAAGAGCGGAAGTTGTTTACATATGATATAGCATGTACTGTCGGCCAAAAAACTCGTGGCAGAGTTTCATAATTTTTCGTTTACTTGCCTGACGCACGATTCTTGCCTTATTTATCGATTTTTCTTTTCAAAGATGGAAGAAATCGTATGTAATGACGTTAAAAACAGTCACTGATATCTTTAGAACATTATGTTATGTTATTGTGTAAAACTATTTTCCATATAGCAAAATTGACGTGAACGAAACGAAGTGATAAAAAACGTCATATCTCAACCATAGATATACATTACCAAATAGATAGGAGACACCTATCACTAGTAGTATCGCATAAACATAGTCCTTAAATTATCATTTCAATATCAACTTGAAGGTAGTTGAACTATTCCATTTGTTAAATTTTACAGAAAACATTGGAATCTCACAAAAAGCTATCAAATTTACAAACAAAAAGAAAAAATAACGATATCCTAACAGTGTAAACCAGGCAACCTCACCCTATTGTTTTTGATGTTATGTGCACGGGAATCTAATGTCAATGTGTCATTTATCGGTCTAAGAAACATCCCTCGATGAGCGAGAGACAATTATTGCACTGCATTCGGTGCAAGTTCCCGTTGGAGAGATATCAAGAATGCTTAATAAACCGGAAAATCATACATAGATGAATCAAATTGTTTAAAGAACGACAAAATTTAGAACATGGGCCTAGAGGTGGAACACCTCAAAGCCCCACAAGAGAGCAAGTCAATACAGTAGTGTAATACGTTGCTGAGCAACATTCATTTGTGAATTTTGAATTCTAGTGCATCGTCACGACATTGCTGAACCAGGAATCATGACTAGCTCTACGCTTATGACTGGTGTCTGATGAATACTTTAGAGGGAGAGAAAGAGATTTTTAAATCTCCACTTAAAATCTTTGATAGGTGTCTAATGAATAAGTCGAATGAATAAGCAAACGTATCTTTGATGGATGAGAGATTCAGTTAGGCTTACTCTTTTCGTTTTGTTTTTTATCGGTGGCCAGTGAATACCACGGATAGGGAGGGAAACAGTTTCAATGATGCATGCATTTTTTTTTCTTCAAAACCTAAAGAATACATTTTATTGGGAGATACTTTATTAACATCGGCCTAATCCCTCCATCACTCCTATACGCCACCTCCGCTCTCTTCTACATCTCAGGCAACTCGAGCCGACTTCTCACTACGAACTCCATCGCTTGAAAGCATCAGTAATGATAACGGTTATTTTAAAATTCCCCGCACCGACAACGGGCGCCTTAAAACGCATGTTTATAAAATATTTTCTGTTCAAAGAAACTTCATCTTTCATTCCCCAAAATATGTGCATACACTCGTGTTACACCCTGTAGCCCTCAAAGAGCAACCCTTGATTAAAGCAGACTTGAAAAAAAATAATAAAATAAAAACATGAAATAGACTTAAACGAGAACGTCACCTTTCACATTTCTTATCCTTTCAGCTACTTATAATATGCTTATGTAGTAGGTCGAGGTATACATGTGAAACTAATTTGAATTAATTTCTAGTTAGAAGAAATGAATAGCTACAGAAAGATCAACCTAAGAAAGCTTTAATGAAAGCAAGCCTTTCTTAATGTATTCGTCAGTTTTGACTCCCACAGCTTTCCAACGTGTCCAAATGAAACAGGGTGATATGCAAGGAATTCGATAAAAAATAAGACTGA
>NC_087206.1:93410665-93418165 GCF_015104395.2 Macrobrachium nipponense
ATATACTCATAGTGTTAACATTTTGGATTAAAATATTCTAAAAGTTTTCTTTTTTTAGTGTTATTAACATACTTTATGTTTTTCATTCTGTCCAGGTTAACAATATGATTTTTATTTTGTCTGTGTTAAGAAAAGGTGATGAAAACGACCTTTCCTGTAACTCATTATTGTGACAAAACATGTAGTTAAGTGTAACTAAGTTGTTCAGCAAGATTGGCAAACCACTTTAGGGCAGTTACTCTGATACAACTAAATACTTGTATGTTGGTATTTATTTTACCTTGACCATTGTTTTCAGTTTTTGCAACTTTGAATTCTCTTTCTCCAAAAGCTTAAATAACAACTTTACATTTTTTCCATATTTTAGTGGGCTTCTTACAATATATATATATATATATATATATATATATATATATATATATATATATATATATATATATATATATATATATATATTATATATATATATATATATATATATATATATATATATAGAAAAGAGAGAGAGAGAGAGAGAGAGAGAGAGAGAGAGAGAGAGAGAGAGAGAGAGAGAGAGAGAGAGAGAGCGTTGTTACGTGAAATTTCCCTCAACAGTAATATTATTTAGTAACAATTTCTGGAGGACTAAGAGCAAAAGAGAGAGGGCGAGAGAGGTAAGTAATTAATCTGCCAGGCAATTTCCATTTACCAGTAAAAACAGCGAACGGAAGGGAAGAGAGAGAGATTCAACGAGAATTGTCTATGAAAGTTATACATGGGAATAACGACTGTCATGTACAGATGAAGGCTGTGCAAAATATTCATTGGAAGCAATGTAGTGAAGTAAAATTGACATGACACGTTCAATACGTTTTCAATCTATGTACTCTATATCTATAGCGTAACAGTATTCATTTGAACAGCCCTTTATAAACTTAATAAAAGAGGTTCTGTTACACTGGCGGCTTTCAATTTAAGCCAGACAAAAGAAACAAGGCGTGATACGACCTCCAACTTACTCATGACGGTGAGAGATTTTCCCCTCATGCAAAAGTTGTAAAAATATTCCTAATTTTCAACGTAAATTAAAACGTGCTAAAATCTACATGCACATTATTTATTTTTTACATTTTCATTCTAATAAATAAATCATAAATATCCTATACTAAAATTCCTTTATCTTTAACTCAATGCGAAACATCTTTTTGAGACCTTTTTAGGCTCCGCCACAGACCTTTCCTATCCCCCCTCCACCACAACAACAACAATAGTGTAGTTTGTAGGCTTACTTCCCGAGTAAGCGAAAAGGAATTCACGTTATCAAAGGAAGGTAACCTGAATCCTTTGAAGAGTGAGCAGAATGACTTGGTTAATTCTTGTTTATGTCAAGATTTCTTTTCAGGTATTAAATCTCGTGAACTGCTTTAGCGCTCTGCTAAATAAATACTTTTAAATCACTACCTAAGAGGTAAAAATTCCTTTTTATAGTTCTTTTTCGAAAGAAAAAAAGATTTCCACTTATCAGAATGCGCTCACAGCATTCAGAAGAGCTTTTGTAGCATTACTTCCGAGCCTGAAAGCGGATAAATTGGCTGAGTCTTGTCGAGTTGGCAAAGCTTTTACATAAAACTTACGGCTGCTATTACTGCGAAGCTTCTACTATACGTGCTCTGATCTTTTTGGAAAAGTTTCACGGTTAGGCGGATCCATTTCCCTCGCTCTCCTTTCTTTTTGTGTTCCACGGAATGTTGAGAGAAAGGCCTCGAAGTTGGCGATGCCACTTTGATCATCATAACAATAAAGAGTCTCTCTCATCCTCCTCTCTAGGTACGGGGACGGTGGTCATCCGCATAGGAGACGAGAACGACAATTCGCCCGAGTTTCCGAGCGAGCGCTTCGAGCTGGAAGTGGACGAGACTTGGGGCAACGGCGACCCCGACCCCGTCACGCCCATCATGGAGGTGACCTGCTTTGACCCGGACGTCCGAAACGACTTTCTTTACAGGGTCAGTATTTGCTGATGGGATACTCCTAATCCTACAGTATAAAGGTAATGAGAATAGGCATGCATACGCTTGCTTTGACACTCATATCAATTGAACCAGCCAACATGCATCTATAAACATATGCACTACTAACAAATACAAATATTAATACACAATATAATAGATATATATATATATATATATATATATATATATATATATATATATATATATATATATATATATATATATATATATATATATATAGATATATATATATATATATATATATATATATATATATATATATATATATATATGTATATGTATATATATATATATATATATATATATATATATATATATATATATATATATTATATAATCGAGATTTCTCTTTGGTGTAGTTATTCTCAAGGTACAGTGAAAGTCATATTATGAAAGAGAGAGAGAGAGAGAGAGAGAGAGAGAGAGAGAGAGAGAGAGAGAGAGAACGATGAAATTTTGTCCAATGACAAGAAACGCTCAACTGGCAGTTGAACCTGAAATTGGAGATAACTCATTCTCTTAAAATGAATCTAATACTTTAAAAATTATGCATAGCGGAAAATTATTATGAATAAAGTAATTTTAGCGCACAAATGTCCTTTATTGCTTCATGCTTTTATTTTTTGTAAATGATAAATGTTTCAATTAATATTAAAAGATTTCCCTAAACATTCCCACATTATCTAATAAGGAGAGAGAGAGAGAGAGAGAGAGAGAGAGAGAGAGAGAGAGAGAGAGAATGTCAAAGTGATTTAAAGAAGGACGTAGTCATTCGACCAACTTACGAAAAACAAAACAGTGACCCAAATAAAAACACAAATATTAGCGTCTAGCGTTACCATGCTTTTGGATTGGTGTTGCGGATGGACAAGCATACTGTTTTGAAAAGATACCGTTTGCTTTTCGATGAAGGAAACACAGATTCTAAACATGCTTTAAAAAAAATGGACCTTTCAAGCCTAGTCATTTGATAAGGCATTGCAAGATGTCAAACGGGTAATAAGTCTCACTCATTCGAAATATGAAGGGACAGGCAGCATAAAGCATTATTGACAGCAATGGCAGTATGTGACGAACGGCAACGGAATCAGTCGTCAAGATACTTATGTAAAAAAGCTGAACATTACTTATAAAAATGAATAATTAAGAGCATATATTGGAAATTATTTCTGCGTCATGAACGGGAACTATAGACGTAACAATGAAAATAGCCTTATGACAACGGAACAAATCTGACCCTGAGAAGCCCATTTGCGTGAAAAACACGTAAAAATTATAGGCAGGCTGGAAAAACACAAGGTATTTTTAACTTAAACATGGAAAAAATCATACTTAGTAGAGCAATAAAGAGCCCCAACTCTAGTACTGTTCACCAGGCAAACATACTGTCCAAAGAAAATTAACAATGAAAACAGACTATTTGGTCCAAATTGGCTCAAGGCAATAAACTACAAAGACACTATAGATTTCAGCGTTAGAAAATAATATTTTGAAAACAAAACTTAATGCAAAAATATAGGAAAGCCAATGCCAGGAAAAACACACATATACAACTAGGAAACTTATATTTTATCTGCATGAATCAGGAACATCAATAATACGACGAGAGAGAGAGAGAGAGAGAGAGAGAGAGAGAGAGAGAGAGAGAGAGAGAGAGATTTGTTCAAACAGACAACTAGAATTGGAATTACCGGAAGCAGTTGACTACATAAATGCAAATCGAGCAAAATTGCCTCCAAGTTCTTCAGGGATCAAAGACAATGGGAATCGCTGATAATTCGCAATTTCCATAACAAACAGGTGCTATCAAAGAGCAGGCTACAGACAGCTTGTCTCAGCTGTCAGAACGAAATGTTAGAGCCCACGCTAATAACCATTATTTTCCAGGCTCTTCCGAAAAAAAAAGGAAGTAAACGTCGCGGACAAAACAAAGCACTTTCGCTGACTATATTTACATACGAATTCTCGTTCAATGGAAATCCCATTACGTTTATCCCACTTGGAGCTGCTTTTGATTGGTTCTCTTTTTGCTCTGTTGTCTGAATTTTGTCATTCATAAAGAGGTTGAGCGAATATGAGGCTACATGAGCAGTCATTATAGTTTCTCTACTGGATGCTTGGTGAAGTCCTTATTCACTCATATACGTAAATCTTAATCTAAACATGTATTCAAATCTTCATCTAATTACGTTTACCAACGTTGCAAACAGAGAGCGTGGCTTAATCTATAAAACTCCACATCCCTCATCTAAAGCTTATATAAAGATCGCAACGCAGTCCAGGAAGTTTATTTATTCGACATAGAAATTTCTTAAAATGGATGCTCTTTTAAAAATATCGAGTAAAATGGTTTGGAATTCTGTAAACCACTCCTGAATGATATTGCATCTATAAAGAACGTCTATGGTTTAATCAGGAACTCATAAAAATTGTCACAGTTTTTTGTTACGCTTTCTGGAGAATTTGATTGTTTCTCAAGAAAAACCCCTCCACATCTTTTATCGTATCGTTAGGGAAAAATGTATTCGATTTATTTCTTTCGCGTGACGTGAAAAAAAGGATATCTAATCTTACATAGTTATCTGCTCTACGGCAGAAGAATAGCGTAGCTACAAACTCTATAGTTTCAAAGCAAAGGAATTGATTTTGAGACTTTTTTCGACATGGAAATAAAGAAGTTGATGGAAGGGCTTTAGGCTTTCAAAAATTCTTTAGTTCTATTACAATGTTCCGTCACACAGGTCCTCATCTCCATCTTTAAAGGTCGCATTATTTTTTTCGAACTGGTTATTCTTGATCGATTCTTTGTTTATTCAACATCCATAACAGGGTAACTCCGTAACTCCCAATGTCGTTCATTTTGAAAAAAAATCTTGTGAATTGGTATTTGATTTAATGAGATTGCTTCACATAATTGATTTTGTGAATGACTGAATCTGATTCCAAACGCCTTCTGTGTCTCTTAAAGTTTGTTGCTTGTTGACGATGTATCGCCATGATGTTATCAATGGAATGCAATGAAAATGGGTAGAGGGAGGTGACTGTATAACAAGAAGAGCTAATTCGATGCCCTGCAGGATCCAGACAAAGTAACGGATCTACGACTTCTCCTTCCGGTAAAAAAAAAAAAGTAAAAGTCAGTCTATCTTCCTTACTTCCGAAGGAATTGATAATGAGACCCATATGGGAACATTCAGTCATAAGGGTGTCAACTAAAACTTTCATTTGTACTCTGGCTGCATTTACTCAAGCATAAATATAAACGACAGTTTAATTCTAGTCAGACCTTCCCAATATTTTCGCGTGCCATCCAAAGGGTACCAAGATGTTAACCTTTTTTTTCTGCAATTTGCCTTTGGCTTGTTTACATAGATAGTCCTCGTCTTCACACACAAAATAGTGCCAATCGCTTGATTACATGAAATAAAGGAAAGTTATTGCTGTCTGGACACGCATCTAAGACGGTAGCTTATAATTCTTACTTAATTGCCAGTTATTTTAACATTTCTATATACCCAGTGAAAAATTATTATTATGCCTATGCTGGCGTACTAGAGACCTTTCCATTAAAGAAAGCAAACAGAAGTTAGGCACGCTGATTTCTGAATAAGGGGGAAAACGATTTCTGAAGCTTTGTGGTCAATAATACTGAATGTTTGATTTTAAGCTTCTTAGATGCAAGTTCATACTATCGAAGGGTAGGCGCTTAGTTCTGTCGTTTGATTGCAGGGACAATAAAATTCAGTTATATACCACATTAAAATGGATTAACAGTGTCACTTATATTGGTGGACTAAAGAGCTTTTAATGAAAGTATGTCAAAATTCTAAAGCATGTAGGCACACAATCGATAATAACTTCCAAGTCATAAAAACTGTGCTTATAACGGAGTGCCTATGATGCAAGTCAATTCCTATTGATAGCTGAATCTAGTTCCACTTTTAGTTACCAGTTAGTTACACTAGATATACATAGAAGTGCACACACACACACACAAACACACACACACATATATATATACACATATATATATATATATACGTACATATATATATATATATATATATACATATATATATACATATATATATATATATATATAATTTATAATTCAATGTATACATATACAAATACATACATACATATATATATATATATATCTATATATATATATATATATATATATATATATATATATATATATATATATATTATATGTATATATATATATATGTATGTATGTATTTGTATATGTATACATTGAATTATAAATTATATATATATATATATATATATATATATATATATATATATATATATATATATATATATATATATATATATATATATATATATATATATATATTATCTTACTTTGATCTCACCTTCAGCAATACCTAAATGACTGTCATGAACAAACTCTAACGTCGCAACCAACTGCTCTTCTTTAGATCATGGAACGAAGTGGATGGGGCTGGGATTACTTCGACGTGAGATCAGAAGGCCGAATAGGCCAGCTCTACGCCCGGAAGCCTCTCGATTATGAAAACCCTTCGCATCGTCGTGAGCTCGCCTTCAAATTACAAGTAACTGATCGGGTACGTTGATCACTGAATTAGATACATATTGTTACAGTAGTCTATTAAAATTTCGCAAAGCATTTCTATGATACAATAACACTTTCCCAGTACTCTTCCATCTTATATATTTCGTCGCGAGTTACCTAAACCAGGTACTGCTAACAACCACTGTGAACCACAAGTAACCAATAGACAGCCGATATTATATTATTAATAAAATGGATCACTTCCTCCTCTCGAATTCCCTTTTATTCAATCTCTTTGGATTTCTTCCATGAAAGTCACATTGTTATGGGAAGATGGTTGGTTGTTTCTTACGTGAGTGGACATATCTATGATCTGCTCACTCATTTATCTTCAATTTATTCAATCACCTTTCTTCTCTTCGGTGAAATTCTATCTTTTAAGGGGAAAAATATCTTGTTGGATACTACGTACGTTTACATAATACTATCTTACCATTTATCTGTTCCCTGATGAATCTCAGATGTATTCTCTCCCGTCTATTCTCTTTAATTAAACTTCATCTTCAAAAGGGAAAGATCTCTGGCTGGCTCCGAAGTATTTATCTAATTTCCTTTCCTCTCTTCCATCAAATTCTATCTCTAAAGGGAGAAGATGGCTGGTTGGATCCTACCCACGTGGACACAGCATGGGTAATAGTGCAAATAAAAGACGTGAATGATAATGCCCCAGTCTTTGAAACCACTCATGCCCAGATATCCGTCAGGGAAGATGTCCCACAAGGAACTATACTGGCAACGTTTCGTGCTCATGATCCTGATATGGTAAGTATTGCTCCAAGTTCCACCTCCTAGTTGAATGATCATCTCCACAATAGGAAATGTGACCTCATGCTTAGGCTAACTTTACGTGGATGCCCTTTAAATCTTTCTGTTTGGTCTAAA
>NC_087206.1:93428165-93430665 GCF_015104395.2 Macrobrachium nipponense
TGGCAACACTGGCGGAGGCCATAAGGACGGCATCCACCAGAAATCCACGTCTTCTTCTTCTTCTTCTTCTTCTTTTTCTTCAGAGGACACTGCACGTTCGGTGCCTGCCGTTTCCGTGTGGCTGGCAGTCAGAAACAAAACGGGTGACTTCATGAATCCTGTGAAACTAAAAGGACTTCTTAGCCTCCACAAACGTCAGGTAAGTTTCAGTTTTATAACGTATTCGTAGAATGGAATGATATGCTAAATGGCCATTCCCAGTGCATAGGCGTGCGTGCGAAAGGCACCAATTCAATATTCATTGGTTTGGAAGAGATAATAACATCAATTCAATCCTCATCGGCGGCAAAGTTGCGTGCTCGATGGAACAATTCAGTTATATGACCGGAGTTATAGGGAACTTTTACTTAAGTAACCTTCACGTGTTCCTGTTCATCACAAAGTTGAGCTCTCTATAAGCTGAATCGTAATGAGTTTTATTGCTCCAGTTAGGTTCTGTGTTAACGTTCTTTTGCACATCTTCTGGATCTTTGATCATTGCAAGAAAGCTCAAAACTTATTTGATCAAATGAATGAATGAGTTTTCATCTTTGAGGTGTATTCTGCATAAATAAAAAAAAAAACAGCGAAAACTATAGGGTGAAATTATTTTTAACTGCAGTTACATCTCTACTGCGGTAACTCGAGGAAAAAAGAGCAAATGTTTGTCTGTAATGTAATGTAAAAAAGCATAGCATACATGAACTTTAAATTACAAATAATTGTAGATCATCAGTTGGGTAATAAAATTTGCGGTTACGCCTGTCTCTTCACATACAAACGCACGCACATACATACACACGCGCACACCAACAAAGTAATAACGAGCATTTATCTGCCTAAAAATGGCCAAATGGATAAATAAAATAAAAGGTATTTTTTCACAGTCAAGATATCGCGTGATTCAATATTTTCATTCATTTCCAAATGCAATTATTTCTATTACGGATGAATGAAACCTTCACATGACATGCGGGAAAAGTAATAAAAGATAAATCTTTTTTTCTGAGGAATTAAATTGTTGTGAAAACATCCCGTTCGAAACCAACGATACAAAACACGAATATCTTTCCATGTTAGCTGGAAACGTCTGCTGGAATGAACGTCACCGTAGAAGGAATGGACAATATGTACTTAGGGCTAAAGGACAAGGACCTCCATCACGACCATCGAATGATCAAACTTGAAGCCACCAGATACAGGGAGAAAAAACCCACGAAGGCTCTGGGAGACAATCCATTCGAAGATGCAGACAGCGAGGCAGAGGAATGGGAATCAGACGACAATGGGGAATCAGGAAGGGAAAGAGAGGCGCTCGAGAACAAGGACTTCTACACCGCACGATACAAAGCTGATGCTATAGGAGGCCCAAGCCCTATGGCGTCGGTGTCTTCAAGTATCATTCATCTGCAGGTAGGAGTAAAATGAATCTATTCTGAGGTTTCCTGTATTACTTTCCATTTTCTGTGTTACATCACCAACTGTCGGTATATTTCAAGTGAGCTCATCTTGTACATTTCAGAATTTGAAAGACTAATAATTCCAAGGGTAGGCTAATAAACTTCTGAGGAAACGTCTCCCGGAATGTCTGTATTGAGAAATCTTGTCATTTCTTTAAAACAAAAAATGTAGTCTCAGTCATTCAGTATCCCGGAAGTGTAATCAGATAGTGGTGCCCTTATGATGGTTATCAAAATTGTCATTAACCAGAATATAAAATCCTCCGCTATAAAATTAAACTTGCAGGTCCAGCAGGTGGTGAGCAAATGAACAAATATCCATAAATTCCAATAGAATTTCATATTTTGTTATATTAAAAGAAGACACGCTAGTATTTTCTGTGAATAAACATTGATTACATGGTAATTAAAAGATATCTGAATTTAAAAATAGGGAGATACATTACAAAAGGCGATTTTGTACCAAATTACTCATGTTACCGGCGTTTCATGCAAGATTCAAGTTACTCTTCGTGTGCTTGATTCTAGATGGATCACTATCAATAACTAGTTTATGAAAAGTAAGATGCTTGCATTTATTGGACAAAGCATCGTTTTAACCAGGTCATAGACACAAACAACACGTCCCTGGTGACACCTCGGCTGAAGCAGTTTTATGACTGCAAGAGTCCTTCCATGTCTCAACCTCGTCAGGAGCAAACTTGCTCACCAGGGTCTTGCTTAAATGGTGGAAGATGCGTACAGTTCTCAGAAGGGAAAAGGTAAGATTGCTAACAGATAAGTCAAAAACAACTCTTCTGAAAATGTAGCTCTTTAAAATATGTACTATTTGACTATGTTTGTTGCTTTCATGGAAATGTCTGGAGCATGACTCCTACGCGGGTAACTACTGACCACCTTCCCATTTTCGACTATGACAGGTGCATCTGCCCCGGAGGGTCGGTGGGCTACAACTGCAAAGTTCTGTCTCGATCTTTTATGGGTTCTGGATGGTCTTGGCT
>NC_087206.1:93435665-93448165 GCF_015104395.2 Macrobrachium nipponense
GGCACTCATTGCCACGGTCACCATCTCCCTTTTCGTGCTCGGTAAGTAATGCCTTTGGCCGTTTTCTATGGACATTTCGCGCAAAATCACCAGTTTCCGCAGATGATGATGCTACCCATAAATATATCTGTAGAGGCCGCCGTTATCGACCTGACACGTGCGGCGTCCCATTATGGCTGCAACAAATGAGGTCCATAAAATGGAAGACTACTTTTGTAATTAGTTTTAACCAATAATCTGCTCTGCAATTTGTTTTTTCACATTATATTTACCAAGGCAATTTCATTTTATACATATATGTTATATATATATATATATATATATATATATATATATATATATATATATATATATATATATATATATATATTATATGGTCGATTTGATAACTAAAAAGAAAGTTCAATATAATATAGAACGCTGAATTAAAATGAAGTAGAAATATTGTACTCTTTACGTTTTTAATTGTTTAATCGTAAATATATCTAAATAACTATAAAACTGATATATACCCATATCTGCGTTTGTACCCTCTAAAATTGCTTGCGAAATTCCTTTTTAATTCAAGCAGACCTATGGTGTCTTTTAATGAATCAGGAGGGGAGGCTCTCAACAGCTGTCATGTCAAGAATTTTCAAATCAAGCGCTGGCATACACCGTTAAACTCGAGTTTTCTGTCTTTTTTTTCTGAATTCTTATTCCTTTCCGAGACTCTTTCCGTTCTCTTCTTCTGTTTTTCTGCACTGATGAACAGGTGGCTTCATGAACACTTAATTAGGGTTGAATTTTAGGCAGGAACGATTGTGTAAATGTTCTTTGGTTTCATAAATATGAATCATGTTAACAAATGACCCATTTCTTCTCTATTATAATATACATGAGAGAAAACAGTAATAATTCTCAGCTGACATCCTTACTTCATTTTCATTTATCCTAAATTTGGGAGTAATTGCGTCAGCAGATGAGACTCGAATATCATGTACAGCCTCACGCGTAATTATGCAGCTAGAATTTTTTTCACCTTATTGCCCTTGAAAAAAAAAAAATAACGAGAACCATTACAGGGATACGTGAAATTGTGACTAAATGAGTGGAAATTCCTTTGTCACTGGAAAAAAATCTTTGAAATGTTGCTGCGACTTGTTTTGAGTTGCATTATGCAAAACGGAAAATGTTGTGACAAGTTATCTTGACATCGAAAAAACGAGGGCTTTTGTGAAGTGAATTTGCCTTGTAAATCTGTGCTTTCGGAAAATTTTATTATATAAATAAAATGCTTTTGTACTATATATATATATATATAAATAAATATATATGATATATTATTTATAGTATATATATATATAGATGTATATATACTTCTGTACCCATTTTATGTCTTGCGACTCAAACTCTCTAATCTTTTTTTGAAGTTCCAAATCGTATTATTACATTCGATAAAGAAGTGTAATGGAAAAATGTTCATAATATTGCTCTATAAATTCCTCTCTCCTCATTCCGTTCTACTATCAAATATTAGGAGGTTTTTACAAAGAAAGATATCATTTATTGTAAATAAGAATATATTATATATATATATATATATATATATATATATATATTATATATATATATATATATATATATCTATATATATATTATATATATATATATATATATGTAAAGCCCGCTTTAGTATGTACGTATGTGTATGGCAATATACAGGAAGTATTCGTCAACTTGTTCAATAGGCCTCTCAAGTCAGCATAAACATAGAAATATGTTACATATATGCCATATATCACACAGTATATCTTGTCGGATATCTAATATTATTTATATTTTATTTTATTCTGCCTGAAGAGGGTAATTGATGAAGTTGGCAAAAGTTTCCTGTATATAGAAATATATATTATATATATATATATATATATATATATATATATATATATATATATATATATATATATATATATATTATATATATATATATATATATATATATATATATATATATATATATATATATATACTACTGCGGACTTTATCTCTCCATTTAAGATCACGAGAAAGTGATGAAATCAAATAACTAGACGCATATCCAAACTCTTATATCAAATCCATTCTTCCTTCCAGTGTTATTAGGTCTCATCTTCTCGATAAGACACCACTGCCTCCGACACCAGCGGGCTCTGCAAAGCCAAGACAAAGACCAAATGAGGGACAGCGGAAGGAGCACCGCTAAAATAATGGTCCTCAACGGGGAAAAACCGGGAAGGGGGCGGAGGAGGAGCACGACCCCCATGACCAGCAGTACTGACGAAATGGAGGTAGTCGTCATGACCGAGAGTCTAGCCAAGGACGACCCCCATCTGGAGTTCATGGAGAGGTTCCGGTTGTCGCATGAAACATCTTCGTCTTTGGAAAAAGAAGGTGAGACGTCATTAAAGTTATAACTTGCAGATTTTATAAGCACACAGTAAGTGTAAAATATCTATACATCATACACACACACACACACACACACACACACACACACACACACATATATATATATATATATATATATATATATATATATATATATATATATATATATATACCAATAATAAAAATTCCTTCCTTAATTAAAGCACGTCTTTTTCTAAATCTAATGATGACCTCTAAAAACATTTATGACTATCTATGACAAATGTCTAATATATACACGAAACAGGTTCAATAGAAAAGTGAAACGGAGCAATGGTACTGTAGGTTAGAAATAATGGTATAAAGGGAAAATGCGAAACTACTGTAACTAGCCAGTACTTGCAGCTAGACATTGTTGCCAGGTGTCTCTAGGAATGGACTGAAGAACCGAAAGATCAAATCAGCATTTAACATATTCGAGTTTTAAAACATGTGCGACTTCTGTATTCAACACAGATGTAAATATTTAATACATGAAAGCACTAGGTGGATTTTTCTCTTTGAACGTTACTGGTTCTTGAAGTACATTGCATCACATTGAACCTGGTGATCAGGTTATTAAAAGTAAGATGTAATTACGGCAACATTTGGCATTTTTTACCTAAAATCTCATTTTATATGCTTCCCAGTAGTTTTACCAGGGGCTGGAAAAAAATTGGCATTTAATGTTAAGTTAAAGTAAGTCTAAAGACAGTCATTTATGGTTAAGAAAACTCCAGGTTTAACTGTTGGGAAAGAAATATGTAAGGCACCATTTAATTAAAAGAGGAAATATATGACTTTTTAGTAATGAACAGTAATGATTAGAAAGCAGCAAGGTAAAAAACATTCAAATTTTAATGGTTAATCACAGGCTGCAAAAAATTTGCCTTGGTAATTAGCCTAGAGGCTGAAATGAACCGGATTATTTAAGTTTTATTCCATTACTTTCAAAGCGTGTTTAGCTTACTTATCAAATCTATGACTGACATTTGCTTTCACGAACATCAGGAAACTGACGTTTTCTTTAAATCAACATTATTAAACATTGCCTAAACTTTTAATGCAGGACAAAATAAACATAGTGAAGTTGATAAGTCAGTAGCTTTAATGCAAAGTAAATCAACACTTTTTAAGAGAACTGTAATATTTATAAACAATTAAAATTCATCACTTTTCGCGCAACCTTGCCACTAAAGGGCATATTGAACCTTATCGATGTTGATTAAATTATTGCCCAATCAACTTTGATAAGGTTCAGCTCATCCTCCAGCAGCGGGATTGCGCGAAAAGCGATGAATTTTAATTGTTTATAAATATTACAGTTCTCTTGAAAAGTGTTAATTTACTTTTCATTAAAGCTACTAACACTTTTCAAGAGAGTGGTAATATTTATAAACAATTAAAATAATTTGTTTTACTACCATGAATCATTAGGGAACTCTACATCGTCCCAACCGTCAACTTCCGTTGAATGCGCAAGCAATTGCAAGGCATGGGACCACAAACAACCGAGCCCTCTTGCGGACAGTCACCAGCGGAAGGGGACTGAACTCTCGCTTTCCAAAGGGATACACATAACGACCGTCTCCGCTGGGAGCAACCCAGACTGACGGTAAGGTTCATCATACTATCAAACTCCTTAGCAAGTGAGACGTTACTGTCTCGCAGATGGATAATTCAGAGATATAACTGCCCGGGTTAATAAGATAGATATGCACGTTTATTAACCATGAAATGATCTGTTTTTGCATGCAGTCTCGTATTTGTATTTGAATATTAATGTATTTATACACCAACATATAACTGAATTTAACCAACGCATTTACAAATCTGTATCTTAATTTATTTTTTCAGGCAGCCGGAATGACCTTGAAACATTTTTTTTTATATCCAGCTCATCAGGATTTTGAACACCCAACTCTTGAAACTAATTTATAATCCTCATTAAACCACACCTTCACAATCATTGCTGTTCTGGGAACCAACACATTTGTCATAAGGAAATTAATAAATATTTAAGTAAATTCCGCTTCTTTAATATCACCCTCTATTCTTCGTATAGATATATAACTCACTGATTGAGCCTGCTTGCATATAGGTGTTTTTGAGGAAACACATACTCACACGCATGAGTACAGATCATTATTGCAGCTTTCGTTGGCTCGAACAAGAGAATTGAGTCCGGGTACCGAATACTTTTTTTGTAGGACCGACATTTGTTTGAGCAATGCATACCCATCTTAACCTATAACCAAAATACCCCTCTGCCAACCACTAAAACAAAAGAGGTGCTTCGAGCAATTGCTCTTCGTTAACCTGCAATGCTTACTTACTATACTCTGTTTTTCTCCATCTGTCCACCCGCCTGTGATGTTTGCGCTTGGTAACACTGCGTCCCGGTCTTTAAATATTTACGCTATGTGTAAGTTTTAGGTAAATAAAAGGATATCTGGGTGTACATTTGCAACTGAAAATTGTTCTAATAATTTACTGTATGCGAATTACACCGTTAATATTCGAAATAGGATATTATCATTATTGTTGAGTGTAAACTGAATGTAACTATCTAAAGCCCGGGACACAGTGTTACCATACACACACACCACAGATGGAAAAAAACAGTGTATAGTAAGTAAGTAGCCTACAATGAAAGGCATGAGCGATCCACCAGTGGTCTCAAGTTCAATAATAGCACAAATGTTTATAAAGGTTCATAGGGAGTTCAAATAAAACTGATTTTTTGCTTCATACCCGATAATGTGAGTGAATGTCATCACAGAATATGCTTATTTATCAACCAACGATTATAACACTATTAAAAAAATATTTCAGTTAGATCACAGAGTCATTCTGCTGGACCTAGAAAGAGATACCTCAAATAGTTCTCTGGAAGTAAGGAGACAAAGGAACACAGTGAGTAGAGAGGCTGGGGTCCAAAGAAACGTTCTGACGAATCATCAGAAAACTCACCAAATTAGATGCGTCCCATTACAGAAAAAGTTATCAATATTTTTTTTTATTTACAAAACTGCAGCGCAGTGTCAAGAAACTCTTCTGCAGTCTAAGATAAACTGAGTAACAAATTAAGCTACATTCAGTTCTCAATGCAAAATGGAGAAATAATTTAAAGGAAGGCAGCTTTGTACACATACACATGCGCGCGCGCGCACACACACACACACACACACATATATATATACTGTATATATATATATATATATATATATATATTTATTTATATATATATATATATATATAGCTATATATTATATATATATATATATATATATATGCTTAAAAAATCACAGTAGATGCACGTGACTTCATAATAAGCGAATTCCACAGGAAAATGATAGTCAGAAATCCAAGCGCTTTCGTCTTTACTCAGACATTGTCAAGGAGTTAACTCATATATATATATATATCTATACAAAGCATTTGTAGGTGTGGCAGTTAGTCTCTGCTGGTATGCAGGTGACCTGTGACCCCGATAGTTTTCCTTCCTTTTCCCATTCTGACGTAAAATTACCGTTCATCAATGTTCTAATCATAAGAGAACAGACTAGATATGCTTTCGCAGTATACAGGAAACCCACCTTCGCCGTTTCTTATATTCATTTCCTAAGCTACGGCGACGTCTCCGTAAAGATGATGATCGGGTGCAACCCATTTCTCAGGGGGCTTAGAATAGTATGTTCGAAAGGGTATGTAGAGAAAGAATTCAACACGATCCGCCAACACCTAATGTTACGGCTCTACCCACCATATATTATCAACAAGGCAATTAATAAAGCGAATACAATATACTACTGAGGTTCCATTCACAACAAACAAATAAATTTTAACAACAAAATAAAACTTCCTTACGATGAAAACATCCAAAAAGCTACAGAACCCCTCAGGTCTAATAATATGAACATTTTCCATTACCCCAAATCCAATCGGGAGTTTGCTCATTAACGCAAGCTTAAATAAAAGAGGACAAAAGGCCATAACAGAAACTGGCGTGCAGCAGAGCTGGTTTTTCAAAAGTACTTGTGCGTGCAAAAGGAATATGCTGGAACCTGCTATCATCAATCAAACCGACAATATTAAACTGTCAGGAGGACACTGGAAATCGGATGACAACAAGTTCATTCTTAGGCGGGCCACTCCCAGTCGCTCTGGTCGTACGATGAGAACTGAGTGGGAGGAGACTCCAAAAAAGTAGTCAGTCTTAAGTTGGCAGCCACACAGTTCGGACGTGGCGGAGGGAATATCTGATAATGAACCATATATGCTCAGACTGTGCCGTTGCAGCCAATATAACAATAAAAAAAAGCCACTAAAAAGAATATTGGGTCAACGATTGGTTGTTGAAGAAAGAAAATCTCACATTTATTGCTTTTAAAGGAAATACAGGTAGCTCCCAGGGATTGCTATGATAAACGTACGGGTGGACGAGGCAACATTCAATTTTGTAGGAAGATAATAACGGTCATGCAAAAGGACACATGCATGCCGAAATCCACAATGCCCTATGAAAGGCCACGTGCCACATTACGCTACTTAGCGACTGACTGTTCTTATCAAGATATAAAATTGAGTGTGGCCATATCTCCCAAAGCTCTTGGAAGAGTCATGCTGGAGACATGTTAAGCTATTTGGACAATACTCTGCAAAGACTACATAATAAAGATGAATAAAACTCATGTATACATATTTGTATCTTTGGTAAAAAATAAACTAGCCGTTAGAAACTCAAAATAATAGACTCTTCTACAAATATACCAAACAGTTTATAGTGTATAAAATTAGTGTAGGAAATTTCAAAAGTGAAAAGGTAATAAATCTTTATGTAAACAGTCACTACACTACACTATTTCGCTATCAACACCAACTACCTACATGAAAATTATAAGGGTGAGAGGGAGGTTTCATTACCTCCCATTATAATTTTACTATTACATCGTCTCCAGTTCTCCTTTAAATCATATATCATTTAGGAGCTTTTTAGCATATATTCTATTTTTATTTCGTCTATTTCTTTTTTTTTTACTTTGGAATATAACTGATTAAACGTAATGCGCAAGGCACCAATTTTTGTTTTGTTTTGAGAGATTTACTTTACGTATTGTGTAATATATTACTATTAAACATATATATATATATATATATATATATATATATATATATATATATATATATATATATATATATATATATATATATATATATATATATATATGATTTACTAATACATTGTCTCCAGTTCTCCTTTAAAATCATATATCGTTTAGGAGCTTTTTAGCATATATTCTAAATCTATTTCGTCTATTTCTTTTTTTTTTTTTTTATTTTTTTTTTTCTTTGGAATATAACTGATTAACGTACTAGAGCAAGGCAACAATTTTTGTTTTGTTTTAGGAGATTACTTTACGTAATGTGTATACATTACATTACATATTATATATATATATAATATATAATATTATATATATATATATGTATATATATATATATATAGTATATATATATATATATATATATATATATATATATATATATATATATATATATGATTTTACTAATACATTGTCTCCATTGTTCTCCTTTAAATCATATATCGTTAAGGAGCCTTTTTAGCATATATTCTAAATCTTTTATTTCCTCTATTTCTTTTTTTTTTTTTACTTTGGAATATAACTGATTAAACGTACTGAGCAAGGCGGCACCAATTTTTTGTTTTGTTTTGAGAGATTACTTTACGTATTGTGTATACATTACTACTATTAAACACACACACACGCACACACTACACAGTACAACACACACACACAACATATTTATATATATATATATATAAATGTATATATAATATATATATTATATATTATATATTTATATTATAATATATATATATATTTAAATATACATAAATATAATATATATATATATATAGTATATATATATAATATTACCGTAAGTTTGGCTTTGAAACCTTGTCGTTACTCCTCCGGATCTAGAAACTACGGCCTTCAATTTCCAACATCACTGTGGTGAATGAAAGTTTTATGTAATTTAATTTTATTTACACTCATAAGGTAAATTGTAATTATATAAAATTTTCCAAAATTCACCATGTAAAGAAATAAGAAAAAGATGTTTATACTATATATATAGTGTATCTATATATATAATATATATATAAATATATATCATGTCTAAGGGACGACACGTCTTATGCACCACTTCCTGATTTCTTTGATGTCTCTACTCTCCTTAATTCTTTCCGATATGAAGGTCTTATATTTACTATTTATCTTCTTGTTCACCATTTCTTTCGTTGCATCAGGACACTTTTTCTTTATTTTCTCAAATATCGATTGATAAGCTGCATTTCTTTTGTGTTTGTCAGAATATTCTTTAATTTTTATATTCCACAGACATTGCTACGACTTATAAATCTCGAAGAACCCCGTCAAGAACTCTTTATCTATCGAAAGTCTGACATGTTGAACGATATCCTCTTCTGTGCCGTTTCTTGGTAAATGAACCTCCTAGTTCATCAAGCCTCGTCTAAGACACCACTCACGGTCAAACTATCAGTTCTGAATGACTTAATCTGAAAAACCCCTATTTGACTGTCGTGTCGGACCGTGAGTTGCTCATTCAAACCTCAACTGGCAGGTTTGTCAATCCGGCTTGACTGCCGGGCTAGATCAGATCTGACTTGACTAAAAAAACACCCTACTCACATTCAAACTTGCTTAAACCTCGCCCATTTCGTGTTGGCATGATAAATCCCATCTGACGTGAGTGGCCGGCCCGGCCTCTTCTCAAGCAAGGTGTTCCAGAACATACAGGGTGTCCATAAAGTCTTTCCCGGATTTCAGACCTTTATTACGCACAAACCATGTTGGATTTTCTTCAAATTCAACAACAATGACTAAAGTTTTTTTTACATTGCTAATAAATTTCAACATGTGGCCCCTTTGTTGCCCGGAGTACGTCTAAGCGAAATTCTATCTCACTCCAGGTATTCTCCAACATCTCCATAGTTACCGTTGCTAGAGCTGCTGTTATCCTTGCTTTTAAGGTCCCAACATTACGTACTGGTGTACTGTACACTTCATCCTTGATAACCCCATAAGAAAAAATCAAGAGGCGTAATGTCTGGTGAACGTGGTAGCCAATCTGTTGGGCCATCTTCCCAATGCAGTGGTTGGGGAAGGTTGCATCCAGAAAGTGACGAACAACTAATCAGTACCCTTGGCTGAAACTCTTCTAATTGAGGTGCAGCATAATGCTCCAGCATGTCCAGATAAACAACTGCTGATATGGTGGGTTCAGCAAACATTCACTTTGGAGCTGTCTCGTTCATGTTCAATCGCAGCATGTGGGTGTTCTGATCCACAAATGCGTATGTTATGCCTACTAACCTTTCCACATGTATGAAAGGTAGCGTCACCTGACATGCTTAAGATAATCATTGTCTTCGTCAATGCGACTGAGAATCTCTGTAGCAAATGCTTCACGTTGGGGGTCTGTCCTTTGCTTTAATTCTTGAACAAGTTGAACCTTGTATGCGTGCAGGCGTAGGCGTTTGTGCAACACTTTATGCACTATGTTCCGAGGCATTCGTAGTTCGATCGAATCACGACGAACCGATTTTCTAGGACTGCGCTGGAAGGCGTCGCTCACAGTAACAACGGATGCTTCACTCACACTGGGTCTACCGCTTCTCTTACGGTCTTCAACGCTTCCAGTCTCTGTGTACTTTTTATACCAGTCTTTATTGCTTTTAACATCTGGTGGATCTTGTCGATACTCATTTCTGAACTTGCGTTGAACTACTATAGGTGATGTGATTCTGTTTCGTGGTACCATAACACAAACTGGGCTTTCCCCTGCAATGACACCATTTCTGCTATTCTTGACTCAGCTGGCGGATAGAGTGATCACCGTTGCAACTGTGGGAAAACAAAAGAAACTTTAGTAATTGCTCAACAGAATGTGAAAGTTGTACGGTCATATCCACAATAATTTTAAAGTTATTAATTTTATTAATCAGGGAATAACATTATGGAAACCCCTGTAATACCACTGGACGTGTCGCCAGACGGGAGTTAATGAGGTCAAATAGACTAGGGAATAGTTTAATTTCCATCCTTCCTGGTCACCGGTCACCTGCATACCAGCAGTGACTTACTGCCACACCTACAAATGCTTTGAATGCATATCCATATTTTACTAGTGTCCTAAATAAACGATTGCAAAGTTCAAACAGTGTTTTATGGGCCTTTTATCTTCATATACACACGCACACACACAAACACACACAGACACACACACACACACGATATTCATTTCTTGTTTCACTGAGTCCCATACAATTTGATATTCTGGCATTTGACGACGAACATTAAGAAAAAGGTTAACCGGATATCAAATTTCTGAATAAAAACAAATCTCATTTATACTGAAACATTTTATTCTTTACAAAATGTACCGTTTGAATTTAGGTAATAGAAATGCTTTTCAAACATTTTTTCTTTGTATTTCAGCAACGGATAATTTCTTTCTATGCTGCTATTTGGTCTCGGCCCCAGATTCTCTCTCTCTCTCTCTCTCTCTCTCTCTCTCTCTCTCTCTCTCTCGAGATATAGACTATTTCTATATATATATATATAATTTTACAATAAAATTCTATATAGTATAGATTTAGATACGCACTGACCCACACATCCATCCACACGAACAAAGACAGACGGACAGACAGACAGAGACAGACACACATACATACATGTACATACACACACACACACACACACACACACACATATATATATATATATATTATTATATATGAGTTCAGATACCTATAATTATACATTAAACTTCTCCTTTATCCTCAGACATACAGACAAACTTATATATACATAGATACATATATGCGTATAAATGAATGACACTGAGTAACTCCTTTCACTCAGACATCATTGTCAATGAAAATGTAAACCTCGGCGGAGTTATGCTGATCACAGCCTTGAGACCGATAACGCTTCTTTCCTTCGTGTTCCCCATCCATTATCTTCCACTTCTTCCCCTTTTTATTTCTCCCAGACCATCAGCGAAATGGAACCATGTAATGTGGGGTCATAAAATCTCGCTCTTACATAGATATGTCAACAGCATTCTTTCCTATTTGGTCGTAACAGGAGCTGATGACAAGGTCTGAAAATCTTGCAGTTCTTATCAACAATCCGGAACATCGTGAAAATGGCAACGATGATGGCATGTCATTGATGATTTTGAAAGAAGATGCGTAATTTGTGTGTGTGTGTGTGTGTGTGTGTGAGAGAGAGAGAGAGAGAGAGAGAGAGAGAGAGAGAGATATTTTTCAAAGGGAATTGCTTCTACTTATTTTGAATATTTCAATATCCTTTATGACTTGCTTATCATCAGGGTACTTTAGCAATTGAAAGAGACGTATTGATGATACTCAGTTCTGCACAAAAACCAAAAACTTTAGTTTCAAGATTTGTTATATTCAACTTTTGTTTCAAAATGGAGATTTGATATTAGTTTTTACACATTTTGAACCATCTGAAAAATAATTGGACAGTAGCATCCAAAATATGCATTAAATTTTGTTAAGCAATTAATAAGGACAAACTAACTTTTAAAAAGTTCATGGAACTTTTGATTTGAATCACTGAATAGATTTTCGTGCTTAATTTCATTCGCTCCTATTCTAGTTCCAATGAGAATTTAGAAAAAGTCTCATACAGGAGGCATCCAACTCTTGCATTATATAATTAGGGTGAAAATCGGTATAGACACTGTAGGGAGGTTGTGATATACCTTGAGACCGACTTATGTTATACTTACCGATAATATTTCGTGAACGATGACGAGGTTGGTAACCAATGAAATCTTAGGAAAACATGAAATGAATAAAATCTAGTAACTTAGGCGCAATCGAGTTTTCTGCACAGCATACAAGCAAAGCCACCGAAAATAAATCTATCTTTCGGTGGTATCGGTATAATGCTGCATGAACCGCGGCCCATGAAACTTTAACCATG
>NC_087206.1:93453165-93458165 GCF_015104395.2 Macrobrachium nipponense
AGTCTGGAGATGAGTGGGGATTTTGTGGACGATAATACACTTGTACATACTAAATAATTATCAATTTTACTCTATAACATAAATGTGCTTTGGTTAGCTGTAACCCCATTGAATACCAATCAGTTTCTAAAACTTCCCTAATTATCATCCAAAGTACGTATGTTGGCACCACATCTTAATACTTACTACGAAAGGAATCACATTTTCTACTTTGCAGTTTGATTATTGCGTGAGCCTGGGCGGTTGTCTTTTTCTACTGTAGTAAAGCCATTCCTAGGCTGTTTCCAAAGTTCATATGACAGATTTTGAATTTCGTGCTATCTTTGACGATAGTTTAAAGGCTTTTGTCATTAGGGTCTTGATTTTAAACTGAGAGGAATTGGTGGACAATTTCTAAACACCATTATTGAATTTTAGCTAATACTTTGCTAAGGGGGAATTATACTGAATTAATATCTACCAAGCACCAGGTTTATGCATACCATATGGTGCTATGTTATGCTATTTATAGATAAAGATTACAATTGGTCCAAAAGTTAAAGTTTAGTGTTTGATAGGTTATATTTGATGAAGAACGTTCATTTGTTGAAGGCGGTAGATCACACTTTCTATGGAGAAGTGTTCTGCTTCGGTGAAAATATCTTGAACGCGAGGTGGGCAGAGAAGAGAGGCTGGGAAATGCTTTGTTGCGTGAAACTGTGTGTTGGGGGCAGCAAAGGGTTATATGGGATACTGAGAGAGAGGTATGACAAGTTGGACAGTGTTGGAAGCAGGGTTGCCGTTTTGAGGAATTTCGTCTATTAGTGTGGCTTTCTGGTGACATCTGGCAACACTCCGTGGCTTTTCCAACCACAGGCCACTGAACTGAAGAAAAAAATTCTTCACTTTGCCTTTTTATGTTTTATTACGAAAATAACGCCATAAAACATATCCTGCTTACTTATAAAAATGAATTTCATTGAAACCTTTATTTTTCTTCGTCAAAAATACTTTATATTAAGCTAATGACGTGTAGTTTTCTAACATCACGGAAAATAATTCTACACGGAAAATACGCATTCTAACCATTAAATCATAAATACAGTAAAAAAAATCAGATGAACTGCATATGGTAACACTGATAAAAGCCAATGTTGTGAAGAAAAAACGCCATCACAGGTTGAAAGGGATCAGTTCATTTGTATGACCGATATGTAGTCGAGCAAGTGCTGTTTCCCATCGTCTTTTCTTGTGACATGGGTTTAACCATGGTAGCATGGTAGGATTAACTGTGCAGAACTTCTTGTTCGAGATACAAGTCCAGAAAGACTGCCAGCAACTTAGTAGGTAGTTACGGAAAAATGGGAAATAATCAGAATATGGGATGGCTCTGAAGTGCAGGCATCCTGACAAAGCTGCAGAGATGGCCAACAAGTTCACACACTCATTGCCTAGGATGCCCACATAGGTAGGGGTCCAGCAGAAGCAGGTTAGTTTTTACGCCATGAAATGCAAAAGAGAAAAAGGAAGCCAATCTCGAATCTCACAGACCATAGGATGTGTGCAGGAAATAGATTGGATAACGATTAAAGAGTTAGTTAATTTCTGTGCAAATAACGAAGGATTGATGGAAGAGTAGATTAGGAGTTGTTTTTAGTGCAAACCACAATAGCATATAGTTCTACTATAAGCATGCTTGCCACTGGTAGTAAGAGTAGTTGGAAAATTTTGGTGGGGAAGAGTACTACTGCCTCAGTTCCTTTAGATCGGGGTACTACCGTCATGCATCAATATATGGTTTAAGAAATGAGAACGTAGAATCAGGGAGGGCATTTCAAGTACTGAAAAATTTTGTAGTACAGATGGGCTGAATGAGGGAATGGGGATTAGCCAAGGTGGGAAAGTGTGAATATAGAACGGAAGGACTGCAAATTGTGGGGATGAAGAGTTGAGAAAGAGTTTTCATATGGATCAAGAAAGGGTGGGGTCAGTTGGTTTTGTTAGTAAATTTGGAAGGAGGGGCTCAGGTATAGTTAGCTCTAGAGTAGAGAATTGGTGAAATCTGGCATAGTACCTAAGAGTCAAGAGGGCACATCGATGTTAAGCAATGGTGGTCCTGATTCGGCATAGAGGCTTTCTATTAGCGATGACCAGAAGGCCCAAAGAGCCAATCTTAATCCTATGCGGTGCACTGGGTCTAGAAAGCTGAGAAGGGTGGAAGAAGTTGAAGAGTACAATGGCATCCATAATCCAGAACAGGTAGAATCAGGGCTTCATGTAAGTGCACCCCAAGTGACGTGGGATAAAGTTTGAAGGAGGAAAAGATGTTGGAGAGCAGTTTTTTCATTGATAGGATAAGTTCCTTACAAGTAAAGCAGAAATCAAAAATTAATCTGACATATTTACCACTAGTGCGGTACTGTATGGGCGAATAGTAGAGCAAATGTGGTGATGGAGATACCGTTTGAGAGCAAGAAAAAACAAGGGAAAATGTTTTATGAATGGAAAAGAGAAATCCACGTCTAGTAGCCGATGAAGAGGCTGCTAGAAGGCATACTGTATGAGTGAGATGAACTTACGGATTGCGGAACCAGCAAATTAAATTACAAAATTGATTGCTATGAGAAATAAGGTATTGCTAAGAATGCTGCCTTGGGGAACACCTTCATATCGAATGAAGTGTAAAGAAACAGAGGAGTTTATGTGTACACAGAAGATCCGGTTTTTAAGGGACGATTGGATGAAAATCCCCATATTACCTTTCATATCTACTAAAAGCAGTTGATATAAGATGTGATTTCCAGGTGGTTTCATATGCTTTTTCAGGGTAGAAAGAAACTGTGAGGACTGATTGTTAAGAGGCCAAGGCTGATTTTAATGTAAGATTCCATGTTTGCAAGAGAGTTAGCTGTATATACCCCTGCCTTATCTGTGGCCAAATCGGGATGAAGAAATTTGTTTTGACTCAATGCCACATGAGGCAAAAATTTATCATTCTCTTTTTAGTAATCTATATAAGCGGCTGGTTAGGGAAATTGATTGGCAATCTTGAGATGCACCTCCTGATTTATTTGGTTGTAGGCAAGGGAGCATCAGAGATTCGTGCCACTTCGGCAGAAATTCGCCTTTGGCCATATTCTATTCAATAATGGTAGAAGAAAAGTGATGGAATTTTCCAAAAGGTGTCGAAGGATTTAATTCAGGATACTGTCAGGTTCTTCACGTGTACTGGCAAGATTTGAGTGCTGAGATAAGTTCTGTTATGGAAAAAAGAATATCATATGATTCCGTGGAGGATAGTAATAATAAGACAAATGTTCAAAATATTATAGTTGAAAGTCTCGTGGACACTAAAACAGGCTAAAACCAGACTAGTGGAAAATCAGAACGGAAAATACAGAAAGCTCGGGTGTATGCCATGGAATCATTTACGATTTAAAAATAAATCTAAAAATCAGAGCAAGAACATGTAGGCAATAGTGAGAAAAAATAACCGAACACTAAAAAGAAATAAAAAAAGAAAAAAACAAAAACAAAAGAAGGAGACACAGAAAGGAAAGGAAAAAATATTGAAAGCCAGGGTCCCAACAATGGCTGCTTTGGCACCCGACGTTGTTCCTTTGTTGCAGACGAAGGTGTAACGCAATTCTGTCTTCTTCATTTTTTTCTAAATCGCTTTGTCCGACAGAAGTTATTCTCTGCGAGTTTCTTTTTCCCTTCGCGAACTCCATTTGTCCTTCACTCGTTTTCATTATATTTGAGAAATGATAATGTTTCGCATAATAGGTCATGTAGTTGATGAAATCCGATTTATTGAAAAAAAATGTTTAGTTTCATTAAATAGACTTCAAAACCTAACTGAATATATGTTTCTTTCATACTACTTATACTTTCCTTTGAATGTACATAACACAGCTTTTTATTACGGAGATTCAATGTCATGGTAATTATATGTATGAAAGTCCTGATAAAATGCTCTATTAAAAAAGTGGAAGTTACAAGTAGCAGCAGTTTTGAAGAGTTCCCACCCGCTTTATGAAATATTTGATTCCAACATAATTCAAGTAATAAACAATCGTCAACTAATGAAAAGTTTATTATACATACACATATATACATATATATATATATATATATTAATACTATATATATGATTATATATATATATATATATATATATATATTATATATTATATATGTATATATTTATGTAGTATATATATATGTGTATGTATAATAAACTTTTTCATTAGTTGACGATTGTTTATTTCTTGAATTATGTTGAATCAAGTATTCATAAAGCGGGTGGGAACTCTTCAAAACTGCTGCTACTTGTAACTTCCACTTTTTTAATAGAGCATTTTATCAGGACTTTCATTACATATAATTACCATGACATTGAATCTCCGTAATAAAAAGCTGTGTTATGTAAATTCAAAGGAAGCATAAGTAGTATGAAAGAAACATATGTTTCAGTTAGGTTTAGAAGTCTATTTAATGAAACTAAAATTTTTTTTTTTTTAAGAAATCGGATTTCATTACTACATGACCTATTATGCGAAACATTATATATATATATATATATATATATGATATATATATATAATATATATATACATATATATATACACATATCTTACATATATATATGTGTGTGTATATATAATATATGTGGTATGCATTTGTGTATATAAATATATATATATATATATATATATAATATATATATATATATATATATATATATATATATATATATATATATATATATATATATATATATATTATATATATATATATATGTGTGTGTGTGTGTGTGTGTGTGTGTCTGTGTGTGTGTGTGTGTGTCTGTGTGTGTGTTATGCACAATGTGGATAATTGCCTAATGTGTACATTAAGCAAGCACTTTGCATAAAGTTTACAATTTGTTAACATTAGGCCAAACATGCCTGTTGTTCCAAATTAATGGCAGCTCAATTTTGCCCGATGTGAATACGACTGCCTAATCTAAACATATGTTA
>NC_087206.1:93463165-93469952 GCF_015104395.2 Macrobrachium nipponense
ATGAAACCATTTCATATGGAACAAGCCCACCAAAGGGGCCACTGACTTAAAATTCAAGCTACCAAAGAATATGGTGTTCATTAGGAAGAAGTAAGAGGAAGTTAAGAAAAATGAAGAATGACGATATCCCACTTATTAAAAAAGAAAATACAAATGAATAAATAGGTAAACAGGTAAAAATGCACCAAAACGCAAGAAGAACAGTATCAGGGCAGTAATGCATTGCGCCTTCGCACGAAACTCTGAAGTTCCAACTGCACACATCCTCTGGGAGGCTGTTCCACAGTGTGAGGAATAAAGGACCTCTGGAACTGAGGAGTTCGACAGCGAGACACATTTATGTGTGACAATAAAGACTCGAGATTTATCTCAAAATAGTTTTATTACAAAACCTACAGAGAAATAACGCATTGTCTCCCTCACATAATCCTCCCCAGAGAGTAAATGTACCCATGCATTGGCGTCTGCCACCCACGGAAGCACTCGGCAAAGTCCTCTCCTTTAGGCCACCTAGGTCCCTCGTCACAGTGGTCTTGATCTCTACTACAGACGCGAAATAGGTTCGTTGGACCTCAGTCTTTAGCCTGAAGAAGAACCAGAAGTCGCGAGGTGCGAGATTTTGGGAATAAGGAGGGTGTTTGTTGGCCAAGAACTGCCTCACACTGAGCACCATTTGTGCAGGTGCGTTGTCGTGGTGAAGCAGCCACGATTTCTCTCTCTTGTCTAGACGGTGCCTGCTGCGCCACACCCCGTCATGGAGGCGACTGAGGACCTGCTGGTAGAAGTGCTGGTTGGCTGTCTGACCCTGAGCCATGAACTCGTGATGCACTACTCCCTTCTGGACGAAGAATGCGATTTACATGACCTTAATACTTGATTTGGATATGCGAACCTTCTTGGATCGGTGAAGCTGGGTCTTGTACTGTAGATTATCTCTTGGTCACTATATATATAATAAATATAATTTTCCTCTCTTTCCTAATTGCTCTTATATTCAGTTATCTTCTTAATCCCCTTAAATACGACAATGTTGGAATGACGCTGCCAATCCACTTCTCATTTATAGATTAATTCGCCGCATGGATCAATCGTTACATGATATATGTATATTTTGCCAATTTGCGATGTGGGTATTTACCTAAAGACGTTAGTTTTATTTGTAATCAAAATTTGAGGGGATTATCTGATACTTCAATGAACTGGCTGCATGTGCTTTATAGCTATAATCAAAACATGCGGCCTTTTTTGTGGAAAAGCAGGTTGCTATAAGTCCAATGGCCCCAGTAGGAATATCAGCCCAGCAATGAAAAGGACAATGAGAAGTAAAGAACAAATTATGAAGGAGAAATAAAGGAGAAAAGCAAATAAGTAGCAAGAAATAAAAGAAATAATCAAGGCGGAAATTAACTTACAATAGTAGTTGAGTCTTATTTCAGCCTGCCTCAACAAAAATAAAGGTGCAGAATTGTTATTCAACTTCATGAACCAAAATGACGCCTGCGGAAGTGTCAGGAAAGATTATACATGTAATATGTAGAGTTGAATGATGTAAAGAAATATATTATATATATATATATATATATATATATATATATATATATATATATATATATATATATATATATGTATATATAAGCCAGGAATCCAAGTTAAAAGGAATATCATTGAATCTTGTTTTATCAAGTCAAATAATAGAAATGTTCTAAATTTAAGTCTTGTTTATTTAAACTTGATGCTTTCATAATGAAAAAAGTTGTAGATAAATATAAGCAACAAAATTAATATATTCAGTTTTTACATGTTTTGGTTGGACTGTAAAGATACTTTGTAATTTCGGTTAGGGTCAGAATCTGTTTAAGTTTGTGACCGTGTGATATCCGATAATCCTGGATTATCCCTTTTAATTTTTACCCTTTGATAATTAACCATCTGGTATTCCTGATCTTGTTTGTACCTGAGGCCTTCCTCTCCGATTGTACTTTAGTAGCTCCTTGACGATGTCTGAATAAAGACGAAAGCGCTTGGATTCCTGACTTTCATTTCCCGTGGTATTCGCTTATTTATGAAGTCAACGTGCATCTACTGTGATTTTTTAAGCATATATGTATATATATATATATATATATATATATATATATATATATATATATATATATTGACAGTGTTTCCATCAGAATCCTAACAAATCAAGGATTCCTTACTTAATATAAGTCTTCAGGTTATCTAATCTTTTATGCTGTTTCAGGTCCAGTCTCTGGGGTATATTAATCGAAGCTTTATTTTTTCATCTAATTATTGCATCGTCATGTAGCCTTTAACCGTCGAAAATTGACTGTCCTATACCATTGTTATTTCTACTCTAACTTCTTTGTCTCATTTTTTTTCCAGCTGGATTACTTGATGATTATAAATAATATTTTTTTGGAACATACAACTTTGGGGTTTTGCAACATCAGTTTACTATCAGCCAGCCTACCACTCTGAATAGTATACGATTCATTTATACTCCCCTTATTTCTTCCGTATTATAAAACTGACATGATGCAGAGAGGTATTCATGCCACCATACTGGCGATGTTTTACCTCGCTTGCTTCGTAACTACGTTCCTGGTTGTGTCTGTTGCGGCATATACTTTGCAGACAAACACTCTCCTTTCATTTCTGAACGACTATGAAGGTGGAGAGCGCTTTTAAAGGAAATACGGAACTGCAGCATCTTTCACATTGCTTCACAGTCAAGTGCGAAGGTAAACCGCTCTTATCGGAAAAGTGTAAATACCCACCAAGTTTTACAGCTTCAGAAGGGAGCGCTAAAAGTAAAACAGACAGAGAGAAAAAGCGAGGAAAGGCGACATACCATTTTCCTTTCATTTTTATGAAGGATTTAATGAAGAAATTTTAGATTAAGAGGAATTCCAACCCCAATCTTTAACATATAAACAAAGTCGGAACCACTACGAGAGAGAGAGAGAGAGAGAGAGAGAGAGAGAGAGAGAGAGAGAGAGAGAGACTTGATGCCATAGCGACAAAAAGGTTAGGATGGTTAGTTTAAAAAGCAAAATCCTGTAACAAACCCTATCTTCGTGATATACACAAATGAAAACGCATTAATCTTAATCTGAAAGGAGGATTTTATACTTTTGAACTGATATAGTGACATAAAAAAAGGAAACGCTCCGAATTTAACCTGAAACGATTTTCGTGTCACTCGCTACTCGTCTGGGATCATTTAATAACTCCATATAATGTTTCCGCCTTCGTATCTTGGAGTTAAATTGTCTATTTAACCCTCCATCTTGTACTACAAGTCATCTGTTTGAGCATATGAGAAAGGGAGAGAGAGAGAGAGAGAGAGAGAGAGAGAGAGAGAGAGAGAGAGAGAGAGAGAGAGAGAGAGATACATTCTGAAGTAATTTTAAATTGAAACCATGATTCATACCTCAATTAGATCAGTGCTATCCCATTCATCACCGAAATGGAAATTTTCAGTTTCAATTCATTTGAGATCAAAATTAAAATTGGGCGTCAGGGATGATAACAATGAAACCGACGCCATAAAGAGACGCATATCCGGTAAAATCTGATTTTGAGATTCGTAGCCAATCTGAACAAAGCAATTGAGTAACTGAGTGATTTTATTATCATACCTGTGTCATCACACACACGCACACACACACGCACACACTCACACACACATTCCATTTCTGTCATTACAATATACTGGAATAATAGAGCATTTCTGGGAAGCATATCCCATTTCAGTACGCCTGCTTTTACACTAAAAGAAAATAGAAGTGACATTCTGGGATTTCTGTAACAGCAAAGACAGGTTTCATCTCTAGCTGGAAGACTAGTTAAAGAGTTTGTTAGTGAGGGGGCTTGAATGCCAGTAGCAGGGACGGGACAGTCTCATCTGTCCTCGTGTCTTGCCTTTCGGCTTCATTGGTATCAGTACCTTGTCTTTCCCTTTTTCTCAGTATTATTTTCACCTGCTACGTTGTGTCATTATTTTTCTCCCAGCTCACTGTCCCACAGGTGCTCTTCTTAGTTAAACTGCCATATATTTTCAAATTACCACATTTAAATCGTTTTACTTTACAGCTGATTTTCCTCTTTGTCATCTTACTGTCTCTTTGGGCCTGATAGTTTTCAGCTTAACTGTTACTGTTGATATCTCAGTGGTGGTGGAACTGTTCCTCAGAACTGGGTTTGAGCTGTCTCTAATGATACGACTCTCGGTACTTTGTTTGGTTTGCTCACAAAGTTGATTAAATTGGGGTTGATTGCATTCAAGAGGTACCCTCAGTTCCATAAATATCACTTGGAAAACCTTGGAAAACTAAACAGCTAAAGACAACCACAGTGATTTTCCCGTGTAGCTTATAGCAAAAGCAACCGATGTGGCTTATGCATTCTGAAACTTTAGTACGCTCCGTCTCATATGCTTAACCATATGAAAATACACTGTGAAATAATAGCAAAGATGAAATCACATTTAATTTCCAGTAATGACAGAGGAGGTAAGTTAAACAAAGATCAATATAATGCAATATAAAATTATTGCAACTGTACCAAAGAAACTTAGTTTGGTTGTTCTATCAAAGTTTCAGCAACACCAAGATAATCACCAATTTGGAGAAGATGTGATACATATTTCCATATGTACCTAAAGAACTAAAGAATTCTGTTCAATGCACTCAGACTAAGAGGGGAAGCAATTGTTTCAAAGTGGTCATCCATTTAAAAATCTGTAGGATATACTCGTCTCCTAAAGGTGGCAAGCAGACTTCTTTTCCGCATCGTTTGATCTTGAATTTTGGAACCAAGCACAAGCCAAAGAGTACCGGAATGAAGAGGAACCTCTTAACGAATCATGAAAGTGAGAATAAAAAAGGCGTAAGCTACGCTAGAATGCCAATGCTGAAGCAAAGACGGTGCAGGTATACTGAACTTTTATTTTGATTTTAAGAAGACAACACCGAACAAAACACGGACAGAACATTTCCAGTTCAGTAGACTGTGGGTCAAGTTACTTTAATTTACCAACAGTAGAGAACAGTCTGTTTTCCAAAAAGACAGACAAACAATTTTTGAGTGGGTAAAGCGGCAGACTAACTCGGAGGGCCCATCTTGATCAGGGTTGGCAGTTTACTGCATTAATACAATATTTTCATGGCTTGATGATGTCCCCCACCACACCAATCACAAAAAAAAAAAAAAAAAAAAAAGTCTACGGCACGGAACCAATTTATATGGCGGCTTAAAAACATTAAATACTTAATAACCAACGTTTATTCCAACCCAACACGACTCCAACTCCCTTTGATTTCATAATCAGTGTCTGCATCTAGGCTTACGTAGGTGGTGAGAGCGGAATTTGGTCACCTCAGAAAGACGAGTTATATATATATATATATATATATATATATATGATATATATTATAATATATATATATATATATATATATATAAATGATGGAATCGGCCTTAATAAAGAGAAGCAGGTAATGAACATCTCAAAAGGGGCGTGGATCTCAGATGTCGTCGACGAAGTGTTCATTCAACCAACGCTTAAGAAGATTAAAGGAAGATTATCAGCGGGGGTGACCTAAATGGCTTACTTGTGGACGGATCTCTTGGTATAAATACCACCACCTTTTCTGTAAACTTTTCTCATTCATATACCTGAAGAGAGAGACAGCAGTCTCTGAAATATAGTACTTTTTCTCTCTACATTTTGGTGTTTTTATGGGCTTCCTCCTTTTATTAGATGGAATTCTGTTTGTTACAGAACATTTTAACCAGTCATATATATATATATATAATATATATGATATATATATATATATATATATATATATATATAAATAAATGGCTATCGTATTGCAAGCCTTTAGTGAATGACCGCTTAACGCAATATATTAAGAGCAAATTACTAGTGACCCCCTAAATTTGTGGGAAATCCCTGTCCTAAGGTCTTCTACTCTGTGGATTACTTAGGTTTTTATGTGCACACCAAAGTTGTTTAACTAGTGTTATGTTTGTTACTTATTACCTATTACTACGATATTTCAACTCTCAAAAATCAACTCATTAGAAAATAGTTCAATATGTATGAAAAATACACTCCAAAAGTGATTATGACATACATACATACATACATACATACGTACGTACACGCCTACCCGAAGTTTAATTCTTGGGAATTACTAACTTTTCCGAAATTAAGAAAGGAGTTGATTTCCTTGGAGAGTTGAGGAGATTGAAGAGAAGAGAAAATTGTACCACAAATCTTTATAATGAAATGCAGAAACTTTAGAATGAAGTCCTGCTCATATCGTCTTGATATTTAGCTCTTTTTTATATCGATATTCCAACCCTTTCCATAAAAAAAATGAATTACATGAATAGTTATTACGGGGCAGGGGTTAGAGTATGAGAAAAGCCCCGTATACTGATTTTTCGCAAGATGATGATAAAAACTCAAATTAATGGGATGGAGGGCAGGGGGAAGGGAAGTCTTACTAAAAAAAAAAACTATGAGACTGTAGTATATATATGTTTTCCAAAGCAGAGACGAAGAAGATCTGAACTCGACAAACATAAACGAAGATAAATGACTGAAGGAATTTCATTTCCTCTCTGGAAGATGGAAGTTAAGACATCAAGGGAGAAAAACCAAGGGTTGAGATTTATTCTGGAAACTCAGGTTATTTGTGAATGTCCCCCAAAAGATGCAGAGGTCATCAACCTCTACATCAGAGCTTCATCATTTTGGATCTCAGCG
>NC_087206.1:93470452-93482952 GCF_015104395.2 Macrobrachium nipponense
AAGAACCACTGCCCTATAGTATTCTGTTTCAAATAAGTCATATGTAACTAACTCTACGGAAATGACCAGCCCGTTTCACGGGCAGAAACAGCTCCGTTTCAGGGAATCCCTTTTCGGAGGGGGGGAGGTAGGATGAAACCCCATTATAAATCATCTTATGGGTCCCCCACTATAACCCTGGCAAGTTTCATGCCCATCGGACCAGCCGTTTGGCCGTGATTGAATGACAGACGGATAGACAGACATAACGCCCATTATAGTATAGTAAGATTATTACTTTCATCAGTACAACTAAAACTACTTCAGCTAAAACTACTTCATACCACTACAAATTTCGCTGAGATCCAAAATGATAAAGCTCTGATGTAGAGGTTGATGACCTCTGCATCTTTTGGGGACATTCACAAATAACCTGAGTTTCCAGAATAAATCTCAACCCTTTGTTTCTCCCTTGATGTCTTAACTTCCATCTTCCAGAGAGGAAATGAAATTCCTTCAGTCATTTATCTTCGTTTATGTTTGTCGAGTTCAGATCTTCTTCGTCTCTGCTTTGGAAACATCTATATACTTCCAGTCACATATTTTTTTTAGTAAGCCCCCCTTCCCCTGGACCCACCCCCATCCCATTAATTTGAGTTTTTATCATCATCTTGCGAAAAATCAGTATACGGGTCTTTTTCATACTCTAACCCCCTGCCCCGAAACAACTATTCATGTCATTAATTTTTTTTTTATGGAAAGGTTTAAAATATCGATATAAAAAGGGCTAAATATCAAGACGAATATGAGCAGGACTTCATTCTAAAGTTTCTGCATTTCATTATAAAGATTTGTGGTACAATTTTCTCTTCTCTTCAATCTCCTCAACTCTCTAAGGAAATCAACTCCATTCTTAATTCGTAAAAGTTAGTAATTCAAGAATTAAACTTTGGGCAGGCTTGTACGTACGTATGTAAGTTGTATATATGTATGTATGTCATAATCAATTTTATGTGTTATTTTTCATACTATTGAACTATTTTCTAATGAGTTGATTTTTGAGAGTTGAAATATCGTAGTAATAGGTAAATAAAACAAACATAACAATAGTCAACAACTTTGGTGTGCGCATAAAACCACCCTAAGTAATCCACAGCGTAGAAGACCTTAGGACAGGGATTTCCCACAAATTTAGGGGTCAACTAGTAATTTGCTCTTAATATATTGCGTTAAGCGTCATTCACTAAAGGCAGCAATACGATAGCCATTTATATATATATATATATATATATATATATATATATATATATATATATATATATATATATATATATATATATATATATATATGTAACTCGTATTTCTGAGGTGACCAAATTCCGCTTTCACCGCCTACGTAAGCCTAGATGCAGACACTTGATTATGAAATCAAAGGGAGTTGGAGTCGTGTTGGGTTGGAATAAACGTTGGTTATTAAGCATTAATGTTTTTAAGCCGTCATATAAATTGGTTCCGAGCCGTAGACCTCTTTTTTTTTTTTTTTTTTTTTTTTTTTTTTTTTTTTTTTTTTTTTTTTTGTGTGGTGGTTGGGGTGGGGGACATCATCAAGCCATGAAATTATTGTATTAATGCAGTTACTGCCAACTCTGATCAAGAGGTGCCCTCCTAGTTAGTCTGCCGCTTTACCCACTCAAAAATTGTTTGTGTGTCGTGTTGGAAAACAGACTGTTCATCTACTGTTGGTAAATTAAAGTAACTTGACCCACAGTCTACTGAACTGGAAATGTGATGTCCGTGTTTTGTTCGGTGTTGTCTTCTTTAAATCAAAATAAAAGTTCAGTATACCTGCACCGTCTTTGCTTCAGCATTGGCATTCTAGCGTAGCTTATGCCTTTTTTATACTCACTTCATGATTCGTTAAGAGGTTCCTCTTCATTCCGGTACTCTCTTGTGCTGTGTTCCAAATTTAAGATCAAACGATGCGGAAAAGAAGTGTGCTTGTTTCTCCCACTTTTGGCTGAGTGCATTGAACAGAATTCTTTATTTCTCTAGGTACATATGGAAATATGTATCATCATCTTCCTCCAAATTGGTGATTATCTTGATGTTGTTGAAACTTTGTAACCACCATAAGTTTCTTTGGTACAGTTGCAATAATTTTATATTGCATCATATTGATCTTTGGTTAACTTTAGCTCCTCTGTCATTACTGGAAATTAAATGTGATTTCATCTTTGCTATTATTTCACAGTGTATTTTCATATGGTTAGGCATATGAGACGGAGTGTATTAAAATTTCAGAATGCATAAGCCACATCGGTTGCTTTTGCGATAAACTACACGGGAGAATCACTGTGGTTGTCTTTAGCTATTTAGTTTTCCAAGTGATATTTATGGAACTGAGGGTACCTCTTGAATGCAATCAACCCCAATTTAATTAATTTTGTGAGCAAACCAAACAAAGTACCGAGAGTCGTATCATTAGAGACAGCTCAAACCCAGTTCTGAGGAACAGTTCCACCACCACTGAGATATCAACAGCAACAGTTAAGCTGAAAACTATCAGGCCCAAAGAGACAGTAAGATGACAAAGACGAAAATCAGCTGAAAAGTAAAACGATTTAAATGTGGTAATTTGAAAATATATGGCAGTTTAACTAAGAAGAGCACCTGTGGGACAGTGAGCTGGGAGAAAAATAATGACACAACGTAGCAGGTGAAAATAATACTGAGAAAAAGGGAAAGACAAGGTACTGATACCAATGAAGCCGAAAGACAAGACACGATGACAGATGAGACTGTCCCCGGCCCTGCTACTGGCATTCAAGCCCCCTATCTGTAACAAACTCTTTAACTAGTCTTCGAGCTAGAGATGAAACCTGTCTTTGCTGTTACAGAAATCCCAGAATGTCACTTCTATTTTCTTTTATTGTAAAAGCAGGCCTACTGAAATGGGATATGCTTCACAGAAATGCTCTTTTATTCCAGAATTTTATAATGACAGAAATGGAATGTGTGTGTGAGTGTGTGCGTGTGTGTGTGTGCGTGTGTTTGATGACACAGGTATGATAATAAAATCACTCATTTACTCAATTGCTTTGTTCAGATTGGCTACGAATCTCAAAATCAGATTTTACCGGATTTGCGTCTCTTTACGGAATCGGTTTCATTGTTATCATCCCTGACGCCCAATTTTAATTTTGATCTCAAATTAATTGAAACTGAAAATTTCCATTTCGGTGATGAATGGGATAGCACTGATCTAATTGAGGTATGAATCATGGTTTCAATTTAAAATTACTTCAGAATGTATCTCTCTCTCTCTCTCTCTCTCTCTCTCTCTCTCTCTCTCATATGCTCAAATAGATGACTTGTAGTAAGATGAGGGGTTAATAGACAATTTAACTCCAAGATACAAAGGCGGAAACATTATATGGAGTTATTAAATGATCCCAGACGAGTAGCGAGTGACACGAAAATCGTTTCAGGTTAAATTCGGAGCGTTTCATTTTTTTATGTCACTATTTGAGTTCAAAAGTATAAAATCCTCCTTTCAGATTAAGATTAATGCGTTTTCATTTGTGTATATCACGAAGATAGGGTTTGTTACAGGATTTTGCTTTTTAAACTAACCATCCTAACCTTTTTTGTCGCTATGGCATCAAGTCTCTCTCTCTCTCTCTCTCTCTCTCTCTCTCTCTCTCTCTCTCTCTCTCTCTCTCTCTCTCGTAGTGGTTCCGACTTTGCTTATATGTTAAAGATTGGGGTTGGAATTCCTCTTAATCTAAAATTTCTTCATTAAATCCTTCATAAAATGAAAGGAAATGTATGTCGCCTTTCCTCGCTCTTTCTCTCTGTCCTGTTTTACTTTTAGCGCTCCCTTCTGAAGCTGTAAAACTTGGTGGGTATTTACACTTTTCCGATAAGAGCGGTTTACCTTCGCACTTGACTGTGAAGCAGTGTGAATGATGCTGCAGTTCCATATTTCCTTTAAAAGCGCTCTCCACCTTCATAGTCGTTCTGAAATGAAGGGAGAGTGTTTGTCTGCAAAGTATATGCCGCAACAGACACAACCAGGAACGTAGTTACGAAGCAAGCGTGTTAAATGAATCGTATACTATTCAGAGTGGTAGGCTGGCTGATAGCAAACTGAAGTTGCGAAACCCTAAGCTGTATATTCCAAAAAATTATTATTTATAATCTTCAAGTAATCCAGCTGTGATAAAAATGAGACAAAGAAGTTTGAGTAGAAATAACAATGGTATAAGACAGTCAATTCTCCACGATTAAAAGCTACATGACGATGCAATAATTAGATGAAAAAATAAATCTTTGATTAATGTACACCAGAGCCTGGAGCTGAAATAACAAAAAAGATTAGATAACCTGAAGACTTTTATTACGTAAGAATCCTTGATTTGTCAGGATTCTGATGGAAACACTGTCAATTATATATATATATATATATATATATATATATATATATATATATATATATATAGTATATAAAATATATATATATATATATATATATTTATTATTTATATATTTGTATATATATATATATTATATTATATTAATATAATGTATTATATATATACATATATATATATATCTATATATAGTATATATATATATATATCTATATATATATATATATATCTCTATATATATATATGTATGTAAGGCCTAGGGTTCTGATTAATGATATATTGCCAATATGTTTGCTGTGACCTATGGAATGTGGAGAAGCAACGACCCGAGGAAAGCTGATCAATGGGTTTCTGTGGGTGGCGTAACATAAAACTGCATAGTTAGACAAGTCAATGTACTCAGTTCATGAACTCTTTCAAAGTGTCTTTGTGAAACTGGTTGCAGCCAGTAATTGTGAGGCGCTAACGAAGTGTGCGTTCGTATGTGCATGTGCGCCTCTTCTATTGATAATGTTGGATACCCAAGTCTATGGGGGATTTGCATAGAGGCGGCTTTGAGAGAAAGGCAGGATGCCGTGGTGCTCACCGGGAGTCTCTTTATAATATAGTGCTTTAAATATTCCGGCTGCTTGGGTGAGTTTTGAACTGTTTTAGCCAAAGAGTGGCTTGTTACCTATTTGACATTTTTGTGTTAATATTCAATCTTTAATCTCTGATTGTTAAACTTGTGTGTGTACTTACGGGGTGTGTTCTATGTCTTTGAAACAGACGGTTCTGGCAAAGGATCATGGGGGACCGAGAGGGAGTCCCGATGGGGAAATAGACTTTTGGTGACTAAATACTGTTTAGACATTTTTCTTGGGGTTTTAATTGAATTGATTCATTATTTATTCATTGTTAATAAATGTATCTTTTATAATGCAACTCTCTCTTTTGCTTTGACTTACCTGTTATAGTGGAAGAGAAAGGAGGTGAAGAGAGAGAGACGAGAGAGAGAGAGAGTGAAGAGAGAGAGAGAGGACGAGAGAGAGGTATCGGTGCTCAGAGAGAGACGAGAGAGAGAGAGAGAGAGAGGTATCGGTGCTAGAGAGAGAGAGAAAGAGAGACAAAGGAAAGTTGTTTGCCTGACGCTCGAGTTACACGTTTACGAAATGAATAATGAGGATCATAATTATATCCTCATTACAGGTTTGGTGGCAGGTGGTGAAAAAACGGTATAAAAAGGTTTTTTTAATGCCTGGGAACGCCAATGAAGAGATAGGTGACCAGTTAGAAAATAAAGGGGTTATGTCTTAGCGATAGTTTTTGAACGACAAAGCCTTTGTGGGATTGTGGAAAATTGTTAAATTTTTAGTTTTCAGTTACTAAGTGAGAAAAAAAATGAGAAATATCTGTCCGTTAACTGTGAAGGGGAGGGGAAGGATTTTTATAGGGTCAGCATTTTGCCCAAAGTGAGACGCTTCAAGGAGCGGGGAACGGTCAGTTACTACTGAGTGGTTTGTGAAGTGTGATTCCCGAGACAATCGTGCATGTGTCACTGCCGTGTCTTACGCGAATTCCGAGTTCTTTTTGTTACCGTTATGGAATGGTGATTGTTAAAATACAGTTTATCAAGGGGAGGGTTTTTTTAAATATTTCATTGAAATGAGACGGGTTTAAGAGGTCAACATTTTTTTTTCTTTGCCCATAGTAGCAGAAGTGACGTGTTTTCTTTATTTGCGCGTGTTTATAATAGACGCATTCGTCTTTGTTTAATATAAGGGTGTATAAAGATGTGTTTATGCATGTGAACTGTGCTTGGATAGCATATTTCGCTTGGAGACAGAGCGGCCACACAATTTTATGGGCTCAGCACATTTCTGCTAACCAACACAGAGAGGTGCGTTGCATGGGGAGGGCACTAGTGTATACCTTAGGAGGGGGTCCTCAGACACTGTTCAAGGGGAGGTGGGTACTGGTCTGCCTCGGGGTGTTCTGTCGCTTGACTGAGGGGATGTTCTAACGGGAGGGAGAAACTTTTTTTTTCTCATTGTGGGTGAACTCCTCCTTTCGTTTTTTTTCTTTGTCGGGCTGTTGGAAGACGAGTCTGGCCTTGACAGTGAATGCCAGGACATCAGCTGATTGATTAGTTGATGAAGTAAAACGTCCGTAGAGTCTCTTTTAGAAAAGATATATTTTTTTTTCTCTCTTGGATAAAGAGAAAAGGTAATAAAAAGAGAATTGAAATGCATTGTATGGGTGTATGTTTTCCTTATGCCTTGGAAGACACAAAATGGGGAGACACAGATTATTATTATTTTTTTTATTGTTAGAGGGATTACTCTAAAAATGGTGCCGAGTGGTGATGTATGGTGATGCCCGATGCCGTGAATGGTGTTGTTTCTGTGTGGGTGTGGCAAATGTGATATATCATGGTGTTGCATCTGGAGAAATTGTGTGTCATAAGGTTCAGCATTACTGGTGTATGGTATTTGAATTTCACCCTTACTTGAGATCTTTGCAAGAGAATTATTGCTATGGAGAGTTATTATTATTATCAATAATTATTATACTTGAGATGTGTCACGGGAGTGTTGCTTAAGCATAATTATCATTACGGGAGACTTGTTTTACGAGAGATTTGAGATATTTCATGGGAGATTATTTTATGATTATTACAGATAATTATTCATGGAGAATTATTACAATGAATTAATGGGAGAAGTCTTGTCTTAATTATTTGTTGAGTTTTTGTAACTTTGGAGAATATTTCAGTCATCCATGAATGATGAGTTTTGCTGAATCTTGATGAATCTGGCTGAATCTTGGTGAATTGTGTTGAATCTTGCTGAACTTTTGCTGAATTTCGTGCTGAACTTTTGGAGAATGGATAAGCATTAACATTGGTGATGTTTTTTTTTTACTGATATTGGTGATTTTGATGATAGCAAATTTTGGAGATTTTGCTGATAATGATATTTCTGATACTGATTTTTTATATACTAATACGTGGGTGTTGTAATGCTATCAAGGGTGGTGAGATCTTTTTTGAATTTGGGAGGAACCAACAACACATTATTTTTGTTTTCTTTTTTTTTATGAGTTCAGCAGATAATTGCTTGACATCTAGTGAATCACGGGAGATAGTTGATAATACTGTTGATTTTTCTTTTCTCCTTTTTTGGAAGTTAGCCATCGGTGACACAAGTTTTTTTTACCATGGGTGAATTTGAATTTATTTTTTCTCTCCAGTTGGTGTGAATATTTTTTAATATCTCAGTTCGTGACTTAGGGTCATTGTTCGGGAACATGTTTGTGTTTCAGCTATTTGATGCTGTAGAGAAATTTACGGGAGAAGTCTTGCATAGTTTTGAATGCATACGTAATGGCACTACATTTTTTCTCTCTGGATATTTGTGTTCCAGAAGTTGTGAGTTTCTTGCACAATACCTTTGTCGTATTTGTGACAACTTTGAGAGATAGGAAACTTGGTTAAGTTTTCTAATGACTTATGTCGTAGTACATATGGAGAAGTCTTGGCTAAGACACTGTGAATTTGGAGTTCTGTTACAATGAGTTGTGGCACATTGGTGATTTTTTCTAGAATTTTCTAGACAGTTTTTATTTGCCGAGTTTTTGCCCTTTTTCAGCAGTTATGCTAAATGGAGGGAGTTTTATAATTTTTGACTATAACATTGAGTTATTCTCTGGAGAATTGAGATATATTATTTGGAGAGATATTTGGAGGTATCTTATTTTGGAGTTATAATTTGAGATATAATATATTGGAGATATATTTTTGGCCATTTTGATATTTGCTAATGGTGATGAGAGCTATGTTTACTTCAATTATTTTGCAGCCATCTTTGTTGCAAATGGAGACACATATTAGGAGATTATGGGGCAATATTTGTGAGTGTGTGAGCTAGTTGCCTTGAGTGCACATTTTTTTGGAGATAGGATTTAATTTTTTGATATTCCTTTTTGGAGATATATTTTTTGGAGTATTGTTTTATTCCACATGGAGTATTGGGGAAATAGAGGTAAATATTTTGTATTTGCCGAAATAGAGGTGACTATTCTTTATTCCTGGAGTGGTGTTTTTTTATTAACATATGGCTATCGGAGAAATAAGAGGGAATATGTGGATGTGGTTATTAACCAAATGGAGGAAATATTTTTTTTTCACCGGAGTGGTGTTATTATTAATATGGTGTCACATATTTATGTATGGAGATGGAATTAATCTTTGGCAGGTGATCCTTTTTTGTGGTTATGGAGTTTTTCTCGAGCCAAGAGAAGATTTCTGTGGTTCTTTCTCTTTGGTTTCATGACTATTTAGAGGCGAGTGGCATTACTGCATTACGAGTCCTATGGAGATGTGTGCATTTTTTAAGTTCACAAGTGTGTTATTTTGGAGGCATATAATTGGGCTGTGTCATCTTGAGAGAATAAGTCTTCGAGACAAATTTTTGAACACATTAGTCATATCCTGGAGTTAATTTTGTGAAATGTCAGTTAAGACCTTTTCTGTAGAATCATGAGTTTCCAAACTTGTGTGTCTGACTGGACATATTTTATGCTGCTGTTTGAGCATACGTCCGCAGGTGAATTTTTCTGCTGACAAGCGCTGTGCTGTTCCTTTTCATCTGATGGTGATAGCTCAGAGTTTTAGCAATATCTGGAAAATTTGACAATAGCATTTCACGAAAGCGCATGTGTGAGAGTTTGCTTTCTGGCCTTGTTGGTCGATAAAGTTGCGATGTCAAGAAATTCCGTAACTTTAGATGGGGCATTTCTTGGGAAAAACGCGGTGGGTTATGCATATTATACATGTATTATGTATTTTGTGATTGGGGAAATCTACTTGTGGTTACCATTTTTTTTTTCTTCCTTTTCCTACGAGAGATATAATTGGGGATTGAGCTTAAATAGCATTTCTTTTTTTACCGGGAGATGTGATTTTCCGGGAGTTGTTATTTACGTAAAAGGGAGTTTGACATTAAGCCTCATTGTGATTAATTGTATGAGCAGTAAAGGGGTTTTTGCTGTTAAACATTGGAGACTTTTACTGATTTTGTGGGTTGTTCAGATATCAGAGTTTGAGAGAACATTTTTTGGGTCTGGGCTTGTTACGGGATTTTTTTTTTTTCCTTGTGCTCATTACGATATTTTCTTTTTTTTCTTATGAGAACATTCGAGTTTGAAATGTGAGTGCAGAAGTCCGTGGAGTTGCTGTGATTTCTGAGTTGTGTGTGTGCTGATGTGTGAGTTTGGAGAATTGAGTTGGAGAACTTGATGTTTTTTTTCCTTTGAGAGTTATGATAGTGACTTATGGTTTAGTAGTCATATTAGAGGGAGTTAATTGGGAAACGTTCAGTTAGTATTTCTGACTTTTTGAGATCATTGTTTGATAGAAGTAGTATGTCTGGGTTAATTCTTTTTCGATTGACCAATGACTTGACTGACATACTAACACATCAAAAAGTCGTTTCCCAACGCTAGCAATACGTCCACCAGCCGTGCAGAGAGGTTGCTGTCGTTTTGTCCAGGGTGATTACAAGAGTTTCCACGTGGGTGATCACGAGAGTTCTACAGCGTGTCTTTTGGGATCTGCAGAAGTCGTGAGAAGTCTTCTACAATGAGGGAGGCATTCCGTCTTCCTACAGTTAGCTACAGTCTGCTACAGTTCGCAGACAGGCAAAGAGGGATATTCAAGAATCCGAAGAGAGAAAATTCCAGTGTTATTTGGAGATAAAAGTGTAACAGACTTTATCTTATAATGCAAGAGACGTGCAGTTGTTACTTATATTTTATTTTGAGCCGGCCAATGTGTTTTATATTACATAAGCTATTTTGTTGACAATTTTGCTAAGCGGGGGCTTGCATTGGTTAGGTGGCCGAGCGGTGTATGGCCTAGGGTTTTGATTAATGATATATTGCCAATATGTTTGCTGTGACCTATGGAATGTGGAGAAGCAACGACCCGAGGAAAGCTGATCAATGGGTTTCTGTGGGTGGCGTGACATAAAACTGCATAGTTAGACAAGTCAATGTACTCAGTTCATGAACTCTTTCAAAGTGCCTTTATGAAACTGGTTGCAGCCAGTAATTGTGAGGCGCTAACGAAGTGTGCGTTCGTATGTGCATGTGCGCCTCTTCTATTGATAATGTTGGATACCCAAGTCTATGGGGGATTTGCATAGAGGCGGCTTTGAGAGAAAGGCAGGATGCCGTGGTGCTCACCGGGAGTCTCTTTATAATATAGTGCTTTAAATATTCCGGCTGCTTGGGTAAGTTTTGAACTGTTTTAGCCAAAGAGTGGCTTGTTACCTATTTGACATTTTTGTGGTAATATTCAATCTTTAATCTCTGATTGTTAAACTTGTGTGTGTACTTACGGGGTGTGTTCTATGTCTTTGAAACAGACGGTTCTGGCAAAGGATCATGGGGGACCGAGAGGGAGTCCCGATGGGGAAATATACTTTTGGTGACTGAATACTGTTTAGACATTTTTGTTGGGGTTTTAATTGAATTGATTCATTATTTATTCATTGTTAATAAATGTATCTTTTATAATGCAACTCTCTCATTTTGACTACCTGTTAGAGTGGAGAGAAAGAGGTGAAGAGAGAGAGAGAGAGAGAGAGAGCGAGAAAGAGGGAGAGAGAGAGACGAGAGAGAGAGAGAGAGAGAGAGAGAGGAAGGAAAGTTGTTTGCCTGACGCTCGAGTTACACGTTTACGAAATGAATAATGAGGATCATAATTATATCCTCATTACATATATATATATATATATATATATATATATATATATATATATATATTAATATATATATATATATATATATATATGTGTGTGTGTGTGTGTGTGTGTGTGTGTGTGTGTGTGTGTATTTCCTTTACTTCGTTCAACTCTACGTATTACATGTATATCTTTCCCTGACACTTCCGCAGGCGTCATTTTGGTTCATGAAGTTGAATAGCATTCTGCATCTGTATTTTTGTTGAGCAGGCTGAAATAAGACTCACTATTATAATTAATTTCCGTGATTATTTTTCTTATTTCTTACTACTTATTTGCTTTTCTCCTTTATTTCTCCTTCATAATTTATTCTTTACTTCTCACAGTCCTTTTCATTGCTGGGCTGATTTTCCTACTGGGGCCATTGGACTTATAACAACCTGCTTTTCCACAAAAAAGGCCGCATGTTTTGATTATAACTATAAAGCACATGCAGCCAGTTCATTGAAGTATCAGATAATCTCTTAAAATTTTTATACAAATAACGTCTTAGGTAAATACCCACACGCAAACATATACATATAACATGTAACGATTGATCCATGCAGCGAATTAATCTAAAGAGGAGAAGTGGATTGGCAGCGTCATTCCAACATTGTCGTATTCAAGAAGATAACTGAATATACAAGCAATTAGCAAAGAGAGGAAAATTATATCTATTATATATATAGTGACCAAGAGATAATCTACAGCACAAGACCCAGCTTCACCGATCCAAGAAGGTTCGCATGTCCAAATCAAGGATTAAGGTCATTTAAATCGCATTCTTCGACCAGAAGGGAGTGGCGCATCACGAGTTCATGGCTCAGGGTCAGATAGCCAACCAGCAATTCTACCAGCAGGTCCTCAGTCGCCTCCATGACGGGGTGTGGCGCAGCAGGCGCCGTCTAGGACAGAGAATTCGTGGCTGCTTCACCACGACAACGCACCTGCACAAATGGTGCTCAGTGTGAGGCAGTTCTTGGCCAACAAACACCCTCCCTATTCCCAAAATCTCGCACCTCGCGACTTCTGGTTCTTCTTCAGGCTAAAGACTGAGGTCCAGCGAACCTATTTCGCCTCTGTAGTAGAGATCAAGACCACTGTGACGAGGGAGCTAGGTGACCTCAAAAGGGAGGCCTTCGCCGAGTGCTTCCGTGGGTGGCAGACGCGAATGCATGGGTACATTTACTCTCGGGGAGGATTACTGTGAGGGAGACAATGCGTTATTTCTCTGTAGATTTTGTAATAAAACTATTTTGAGATACAAGTCTCGAGTCTTTATTGTCACACCTAAAGGTGTCTCGCTGTCGAACTCCTCAGT
>NC_087206.1:93487952-93490452 GCF_015104395.2 Macrobrachium nipponense
CATAAACCTGATATACCTTTAAGACCAATTATGGCTGCTTACAACAATCCTGCTTTTTCCATCTCTAAATTTTTGGCTGGACTTCTCTCTGAATACAGCAATAGCGAGTTTACTTTGAAAAATGGGCTTGAATTTCAACAAATAATCACTAGACAAGATGGGGACTATTATATGGTCAGTTTTGATGTGGAATCTCTCTTCACAAACGTTCCACTTAATGAGACGATTAATATTATACTGAACAAGATTTTTATTAATGATGACACAATCTTTCATGGTTTTAACCGAACTATTTTTAAACAATTACTCGATCTTGCTGTGCAAGACTCGATGTTCATATTTAATAAGCGACTCTATTCGCAGGTCGATGGAGTTGCCATGGGATCTCCTCTAGGCCCAATTTTTGCCAATTTTTTTATGTCGGACTTAGAATCGAAATTTTTAAACCAGTGTGATCTCAACTTTAAACCTTCACTTTACCGTAGATACGTTGATGATACCTTTGCATTATTTCAACACCCTTGGCAATGTTCTTTGTTTTTAGATTTTATTAACATATTCATCCAAATATTAATTTTACAATGGAAGTCGAAAATGAGGGAATTTTACCTTACCTGGATTTGAAAATAACAAGAATCAATTCTGAATTTGCCACGTCCGTTTACAGAAAACGTACCTTTACAGGACTAACTAATAATTTTATAGCTCATGTCAACGATCTTTTAAACTTAATACCATTCACACATTAGTCAATAGAGCCCTGAAATATTCATCTTCTTGGAAGATTTTTCATGATGAGATCACGTTTTTATTAAGCTTTTTCAAGGCCAATTCATTCCCACAAGAAATAGTTTTTAGAATGATCAATCGAATACTTGCCAAATTTTTTCATCCACCATTGCCTAATTTTGATGTTCCTAAGAAACTGTTTTATGCAACTATCCCATATATGCCTGACTTCAAATTCTCGTCCAATCTCGCACGAATTATTGAACAAGAGATTCCTTGTCTCAGAGTCAAACTTATAACAAATAATCCCTGTACAATTGGCTCCTTCTTTAACTTTAAAGACCGCCTTCAGCCCTTCATGAAATCCAACGTCATATATAAATTTATTTGCCCTGGATGTCCGGGCTCTTACGTTGGATCGACTCGGAGGCTGCTGAGGGTCAGATATTGTAGCCATCTGGGTTTCAGCTTCCGTACTGGTCAGAAAATAAAACAGCCTGAATTTTCCAATATCAGGAACCACGCTTCTAATTGCAAAATCGAAATAAAAAAAGAACAATTCAAAATAATAGATTATGTCAAAAATCCTGACCACCTAACTACCCTCGAGTCGTTATACATTAAGAAACTTGTTCCTTCACTCAATAGCAATACCTCCTCAGCAACTCTATACCTGGCATAGTTGACGTCGCCTTCGTCAACTGGTTTTTTAGTCATTCCATCTTCTCTCTACATTATGGACGGTTGGTGTTTGGGGTTGTTCTCTCTCTCTTTACCTTTGTTTGTTTTTACTTTGATTTTTAATTTTTAAGACCATTTTAATATTTGTGAGTTCCTTTTTTATCATTGAATGTTATTTATGTGTCTCTTTGCTCTTTTACAGACTGATGATGCACAGAAGTTTTATGTGCGAAACGTTTCGTTGTAAATAAACCTGATTCCTTTTAATCGTTGTATCATGGACACCTTCTGAAGCTCCTATATATTTTATTAACTGAGCCTCTATATATATATATATATATATATATATATATATATATATATATATATATATATATATATATATATATATATATATATTTTTTTTTTTTTTTTTTTTTTTTTCTTTCTTTTTTTTTATAAGAATATTGACTTCATCGTAATGGGATGGTACAAAATTTCACTGTCGTAATTTTTAGAGAAGCCGCTCTGCATTTTGAAGTGCAGTCCTATTGGATAAAACGTTACTTGGCGTTTTCGTATATCAGTCTCCTATAGCATAACATTTTTATTTTTCTCTTAATAATTATATAAACGTTCAGTTAAACTCCTCTTCTCTACTCGCAGTGCTGTTATCTCTTCTACAAACTTCCTCCACGGCTGAGCATTCCATCACCCAGAGATTCCTTCCCCCATTCCCAATATTTGCATTCCCGTCTTTCCTAAAATATGATTGCTTGCTGCCAAGCACGAGGCCACGTGCAAGCAAATTTTCGTAAATGATCAACACAACACTTTTTGCTAAACCCTGTCAACAAGCAAAAGAACGATCATTTTTACTTATTCAATTATTTTTCGACTTTTTGAACAGGTTAAATGATACGAAATTTATTCCCCTAGGAACGTTTTTCATCTAATTGCAATTTTTCACATTTACCTTGTTAGAGAAATTTATTTGGAATTGGCTAAACATTTTAAACTTCTTTTAGAAAGTTAAACAGACAAACTCGCAGGTCTTCGTCGTAACAGTCGTAATTAACGAGAACCTGCCGGATGTTACGAGAGAGAGAGA
>NC_087206.1:93495452-93510452 GCF_015104395.2 Macrobrachium nipponense
AACATTTGTCTTATTATTACTATCCTCCACGGAATCATATGATATTCTTTTTTCCATAACAGAACTTATCTCAGCACTCAAATCTTGCCAGTACACGTGAAGAACCTGACAGTATCCTTAATTAAATCCTTCGACACCTTTTGGAAAATTCCATCACTTTTCTTCTACCATTATTGAATAGAATATGGCCAAAGGCGAATTTCTGCCGAAGTGGCACGAATCTCTGATGCTCCCTTGCCTACAACCAAATAAATCAGGAGGTGCATCTCAAGATTGCCAATCAATTTCCCTAACCAGCCGCTTATATAGATTACTAAAAAGAGAATGATAAATTTTTGCCTCATGTGGCATTGAGTCAAAACAAATTTCTTCATCCCGATTTGGCCACAGATAAGGCAGGGGTATATACAGCTAACTCTCTTGCACACATGGAATCTTACATTCAAATCAGCCTTGGCCTCTTAACAATCAGTCCTCACAGTGTCTTTCTACCTTGGGAAAGCATATGAAACCACCTGGAAATCGCATCTTACATCAACTACTTTTAGTAGATTTAAAAGGTAATATGGGGATTTTCATCCAATCGTCCCTTAAAAACCGGATCTTCTGTGTACACATAAACTCCTCTGTTTCTTTACACTTCATTCGATATGAAGGTGTTCCCCAAGGCAGCATTCTTAGCAATACCCTATTTCTCATAGCAATCAATTTTGGAATTTATTTTGGTGATTCTTCAATCCTTAAGTTCATCTCAATCATTCAGTCTGCCTTCTAGCAGCCTCTTCATCGGCTACTAGACGTGGATTTCTCTTTTCCATTCATAAAACATTTTCCCTTGTTTTTTCTTGCTCTCAAACGGTATCTCCATCACCACATTTGCTCTACTATTCGCCCATACAGTACCGCACTAGTGGTAAATATGTCAGATTAATTTTCGATTTCTGCTTTACTTGTAAGGAACATATCTTATCAATAAAAAAAATGCTCTCCAACATCTTTTCCTCCTTCAAACTTTATCCCACGTCACTTGGATCCCTCGCTGGCCGAGTGGATTTCGAGCTCGACTACCAATCCGGTGGTCCGAAGTTCGATTCTCGGCTCGGCCAACGTGGAACCAGGGGAATTTATTTCTGGTGATAGAAATTCATTCCTCGATATAATGTGGTTCGGATACCACAATAAGCTGTAGGTCCCGTTGCTAGGTAAACAATTGGTTCCTAGCTACGTAAAAACATATAATCCTTCGGGCCAGCCCTAGGAGAGCTGTTAATTTAGCTCAGTGGTCTGGTAAAACTAAGATATACTTAACTTAACTTAGGGTGCTAACTGTAAAAATGCTTCTGCACTTACATGAAGCCCTGATTCTACCTGTTCTGGATTATGGATGCCATTGTACTCTTCAGCTTCCTCCACCCTTCTCAGCTTTCTAGACCCTGTGCACCACATAGGATTAAGATTGGCCCTTTGGGCCTTCTGGTCATCACTAATAGAAAGCCTCTATGCCGAATCAGGACTACCATTGCTTAACACCGATGTGCCCCCCCGACTCTCAGGTACTATGCCAGATTTCACCAATTCTCTACTCTAAAGCTAACTATACCTGAGCCCCTCCTTCCCAAATTTACTAACAAAACCAACTGACCCCACCCTTTCTTTATCCATATGGAAACTCTTTCTCACTCTTCATCCCCACAATTTTCAGTCCTTCCGTTCTATATTCACACTTTCCCACCTTGGGTAATCCCCATTCCTTCATTCAGCCGATCTGTACTACAAAATTTTTCAGTACTTAAAACGCCCTCCCTGACTCTACGTTCTCATTTCTTAAACCATATATTGATGCATGACGGTAATACCCCGATCTAAAGGAACTGAGGCAGCAGTCCTCTTCCCCACCAAACTTTTCCAACTACGCTTACTACCAGTGGCAAGCATGCTTATAGTAGAACTATATGCTATTGTGTTTGCACTAAAACAACTCCTAATCTACCCTTCATCATCCTTCGTTACTTGCACAAAATTAACTAACTCTTTAATCGTTATCCAATCTATTTCCTGCACACATCCTATGGTCTGTGAAATTCGAGATTGGCTTCCTTTTTCTCTTTTGCATTTCATTGCGTAAAAACTAACCTGCCTCTGCTGGACCCCGAGTTATGTGGGCATCCTAGGCAATGAGTGTGTGAACTTGTTGGCCATCTCTGCAGCTTTGTCAGGATGCCTGCACTTCAGAGCCATCCCATATTCTGATTATTTCCCATTTTTCCGTAACTACCTACTAACTTGCTGGCAGTCTTTCTGTACTTGTATCTCGAACAAGAAGTTCTGCACAGTTAATCCTACCATGCTACCATGGTTAAACCCATGTCACAAGAAAAGACGATGGGAAACAGCACTTGCTCGACTACGTATCGGTCCTACAAATGAACGGATCCCCTCCAACACTGTCCAACTTGTCATACCTCTCTCTCAGTATCCCATATAATCCTTTGCTGCCCCCAACACAGTTTCACGCAACATAGCATTTCCCAGCCTCTCTTCTCTGCCCACCTCGCGTTCAAGATATTCTCACCGAAGTAGAACACTTCTCCATAGAAAGTGTGATCTACTGCCTTCAACAAATAAACGTTCTTCATCAAATATAACCTATCAAACACTAACTTTGACCATACTTTATCTATAAATAGCATAACATAGCACCATATGGTATGCATAACCTGGTGCTTGGTAGATATTAATTCAGTATAATTCCCCCTTAGCAAAGTATTAGCTAAAATTCAATAATGGTGTTTAGAAATTGTCCACCAATTCCTCTCAGTTTAAAATCAAGACCCTAATGACAAAAGCCTTTAAACTATCATCAAAGATAGCACAAAATTCAAAATCTGTCATATGAACTTTGGAAACAGCCTAGGAATGGCTTTACTACAGTAGAAAAAGACAACCGCCCAGGCTCACGCAATAATCAAACTGCAAAGTAGAAAATGTGATTCCTTTCGTAGTAGGTTTTAAGATGTGGTGCCAACATACTTTGGATGATAATTAGGGAAGTTTTAGAAATTGATTGGTATTCAATGGGGTTACAGCTACCCAAAGCACATTTATGTTATAAAGTAAAATTGATAATTATTTAGTAAGTACAAGTGTATTATCATCCACAAAATCCCCACTCATCTCCAGACTTCCAGGTAGATTTGAGATTAACATTCTTATTCCCACAGGACCAGAGCTGACACTATCACGTACTATTCTCCCAAGGGTTGTGCAAAGGACATGTTCTAGCTATCACCGCCATCCCTTCGTGATTATTTTATCTGAATATGGAAGTTCCGTAATTTCCCATATGGCGTCATTTCTAACTCTTGTTAACTACCTGACCTCTGCTGTTTATCTTGAAGCTTTTAGTGTCAAGTCAACAAGTATCGTCCCCTAGCTGCAACCCATTTCATTCCTTTTACTCTACCTCCGTTCAAAATCTTACTTCCAATTTACTTTCCACCCTCTCCTAATTGTGGTTTGATAGTGCAATTGCCAGGTTTTCTTTCTGTTACGCTTTTGAAACCTCCTTTCTTCTCAGTTTTTCTTTCAGGGCTGAATGACCTCGTGGGTCCAAGTGCTTGGCCTCAGGCCTAGCTCTCATATTTTAGGTCTTAGATTTAGTTCGATATCATAACACGATTCATGTCAATTTAGCAATACTAGTAGCAATAGCAATACCAGTAGTAATAGCAATACTAGTAGTAATAGCACTACTAGTAATAATAGACTAGACTATAATCCTACTTTCGACTTCATTTCAGTCTGTTTGATTTCCAAATCGTTTAAAACCTTCTGCTCAGCGTTAGATTCTCCATTTTTAGTGTTTCGGTCAACGTCACCTCTAAACAACCTGTAATGAAAATCATTGCCTCGAATTATTATAAAAAAAACAACCCTCATCTATTCGTTCGTCACTTTGTTATTTCAGCAGCTGTATAAACTTAGTCCTCATGACTTCTATTTTCCTTAAATTTATTTTGAGTGCCATCTCTCTAGATATATGAATTCTATTAAGGCAGCAACCTAAATCTCACTATGCTTTCCTAATTGAGACAGCATTGTATGCATTTTCTGAGCCTGACGACTTTTTTATCTCCAACTTTTTTTTATTATAATATCCCAGGAAGAAAAAACATGAATAAGGGCATAACATTAAGTGCAATTTCACTTGACGAAACTCCATCAGCATTTACTTTCATGGAAAATTTCGATATTCTGCGTATACTGCAAATATGTTCCATATATATATATATATATATATATATATATATATATATATATATATCTATATATATATATATATATGCTTAAAAAATCACAGTAGATGCACGTGACTTCATAAATAAGCTAATACCACGGGAAAATGATAGTAAAAAATCCAAGCGCTTTCTTCTTTATTCAGACATCGTCAAGGAGCTACTGACGATGTCTGAATAAAGACGAAATCGCTTGGATTTCTGACTATCATTTTCCCGTGGTATTCGCTTATATATATATATATATATATATATATATATATATATATATATATATATATATATATATATATATATATATATATAGGTGATGCCACTGAGAAAAATATAACGACGAGTGGCATCACCTCTATTTATATATATATATATATATATATATATATATATATATATATATATATATATATATATATATATTTAAATATATATATATATATATATATATATATATATATATATATATATATATATATATATATATAATATATATTGTTACGTATGAGCCTGGCCTTGAAAGAGGCTCCGATACTTAAACAGAAATAGTTAAGGGAAAACAATGTGAATTTACTTGAACTTACCGTAAAAGGATTTATAGTGATAATTTACCCTAGAGGAAAGGTCGCCAGAAACTCAGCTAAGTACTTTACAGCTATTTATTTACAAGAGGCTGCTTAACAGCCAAGGTTTAAGTAAATGCAACTAGTCCCCACATGGACTAATAATATCTCTCAAGTGAATGATAGCTGGCGCAAAATGAAAGTCACTAATAAAGCTGGTTTCGAAATCTTGTGGCAATGCAACACTTGCGGGCGGAGAGACTTGACACGTGACTCAGGGAATCTGGAAAAGGATCCCAGAATAAACAAGATAAAAGAAAAAAGGATTTCTTGCACACATTACGATTATTCAGTTCTCTAACACTGGGGCAAAGGAACTCTAATGTTTCACTGAGGTATGCACTGACTTCATTTGTCTGGGACGATCACACAAGGGGAAGCATGCGGCCATGAGGCAGTGAGAGGAAACAAAGGGATGAGTTCTTTTTGGTAGAAGGTTGTGAATTGGGAAAATGGGGATCACATAGATAATAGGATGTAAGGAACTGGCAATATGCTGCTTCACAAGACGTACCTGGATGCCATGTTCAGTAGATCTTTGTAGAAATGCGGCCTGAGTTTGTCTCAGGTCTGGGGCTCGGGCGCGCCACTAACGCCATGGATAAGCCTAAATGGAAGGCGGGTGGTCGGACATCCGTCCGAGGTCACGAACTGGAGCTGTCTGAGGCAGATCGCAGGTGTCTTGCCTGGGTGTTGGGGGTCAGCTTAACCCCCCACGAGCAGGGCAAATCCTGGAAACAGAACATACAGCCAGCAGAGGGTTCACAGGAAAAAGAGCTTAAGATATAGGCCTAAGAAGTACCAGTCTGCCTACATCCTTCCCTTTGAGATACATCCCTAAAGCTGACAAAAGACTATATTCTCCCCAATTCCAACAGGAAATGCTTAACTCTGGACGGCTAGCTTTGGTTTCCCGCCCAAATCAGCTGATATTTGGAGGGATATTGCTGCCGTTTTACAAAGCAAAATAATGAATTAATTACTGGGTAGACGAGGAGTTCAATAAACGTAGCAGCTCCCCCTGTTAAGAAGGCATTCACTCCCTTTCGGGCGTGAAGGCCTTGGCTTAAATAAGTTGATCGTCTCGACTACCCAGTTCTCCTACTCTAACTTGAAGTTTTTAGAGCAGCGATACAGCTAACTACAGTGACCTAACTAACTTATAGGTGGAGATGCTAAGTGTACTAACTTAATGGAGTAATGTAGTCTAGCCTAAGTAATAACTACAGGTTGTCTGTGACGACAGTCTACTCTACCCCTAGATAAGGTTACTTGAAAATTCTACTTGCTACTAACCTAATGCCCTGGTACTAAATCATTAGCCTAACCTACTCATTACAGTTAATTCGAGACGCAATCATTCCAGAGTGTTGTACGCACAGCAGCAGTTCAGCGACGGAATTGTTAAAATACACGATGTGAGGTAATGATGCGTGAGGATGATGAGTGGTTAGTTGACCAGGATGGAAATGCAATGAGGTAATTATGACATTTACATGAGTGTTAGTATCACAATTTCTAGGGGTTAGAGGGTTAGTTTACTGGCAGAGATCAGGCTGGCTACCTTCTCTGGGTAGGTGCCAGGATCACTCTGCAAATGAATGTGACACTGTACCTCGGGCACAGGTGTCAAGGAGAGCATGTGGCTCTTTGGTTAGTGTGTTAATGATTTGTTACGTCCCTTCTTCTTCTTCTTATTCCTCCAGGGCCTGGCTATACCAGTCCTAGGAGTAGACGGCGGCACCGGCTCTGGGGTAAGGCCAGAAATGCCGTCAGGAGCAGATGCAGTGGTAGCCTGAGGGATTGCAGGAGAACACCCTACTTCGGTATCTGCAGCAACCGTCGTAGAGGTGGAACCTACTGCAGGGGAGCCCCTCACTCCGGCTGCTGCAACAGCCGTCGTAAGGGTAAGACTCCAGACTTACTCCTGGTCAGGCAGTTCCTGGTTTTCCAGAGGAGGTATGAAGGTAAGGTCCGCCGGAGGTTCATCCTCGGGCGACAGAGGTAAGGGTGAAGAAGAATGATGGGCTGGAGATTGGCCATGGGCTGCGGTAAGCTCCATGCCTGTTGGAGGATCTCCTGTAGGAGGATCCTTGATTAGGTTAGGCGCCGGCGCTAGCTCGGGGCCAGGCGCAGAGGTCAAGTTCGGTGGTGGCTCTACGTCTAGGCTGGACGGAGCTTGGCACTGCCCAGTGCTGCCAAGTGGCACTGGCAGAGTGTTGAGGTCGACTGGACCTGTGACGGGTACCGGAGGTGCAATACCTCTCAGCGGGCCCTTGGTAATGGGAGACTTCAGGTCATGCCCTAGGAGGAGGTCGTAACCTCCTAGAAGGTAGCTTGCAACTGCAAGTGTACATACCTTGGTAAGGTGAGGTCGTGCGACTCTCAATTGAACGGTGGGAAGGATCATCTTACTAGGATTGATGCCTTCAATCGTAATCAGTTGCCGTCTATCGACGGTAGCCCCTCGGGGGATTTGATCTTCCCGTATCAGGGAGATTTGAGCGCCGGAGTCATCAAAGGCTCTGACATGGCTTGGTGGATAATGACCTTGGTGGGGTGCGACAGTTATAGGGCCCTGAGATGGGGGTCCTAGTAACAAAGGATTGGTAACTGCCATTGTGATGGCAGGAATATTGTAATTCGCGCACCCTCCGTAGTTGGCAGACATGTGACCCTTGCGGCCACAGTTTCGGCAGAACTGTTTTGAGAACTTCTTCTGTGGCATTGGACGGTAAGGCCGAGATGGCCCCACAGATTGCGAATCTGTGGAGTCACCAAGGCTGGCAGTGTGCTCTGGCACAGGTGAAGAGTCCTCTCTGGCCGTGATTTGATGTGGAGAGGTAGCTTGGCCCTGGAGTGGTGTGGGGGAGGGACATCCCCAGAGGAGGTCCCGTCCCAATAGGAAACCTACTCCATGCCGAATTGTACGCACTACACCTAGGCGGTGAGGTTTGGTGCACCAAGGAGTGGTGACCTGCAGGACGACTGTGGGAACGGTCTTGGACTGCCCTTCGACCCAAGTCATGGCCCACCTGATGTGCTCGTCGACTGTGGCACTGGCTGGCACTTGGTCCCTGTCTATGAGACACAGATCGGAGCCGGTATCTACTGTGACTGGCAGAGTCACAGGTAGGGTAGAGCCATCCAGGGGTGCCACTGTGACTGAAGTGGTCCACACCCGCTCAGGGTGAGACCTGGACTCGGGCATAACGGCTGAGGGGGTTGTGGCACTGATCAGGTGGACGTGCCTGGTCGAAGGCACATGCTTGGGGCACCCGGGATATCCAGGGGAGTAGTGCCCGGTAGCCCCACAGGCTCTGCAGGAGCCCCTCTGCTGGGCTGGTCCCCGTAAGGCATCTGACTGGTCTTGAGAGGAGGCTGAGGCACCATTCGGTGGCCTAGGAGGGTTCTGAGGAGGTTTGTGGCTCACAGCGCTCTTGAGGCGGCACTCTGCTGCGAGGTGACCCACTTTCTTGCAAACGTTGCAAGTCCGTGGGTGTCCTTAATGGGCGTCCTTTGGCCGTGTGGATCCAGAGAGAGGACCGGGTGGCACTATGCGTCGGTGGGCGGTGCTGTGAGAGGGGTTGAAAGTCTCCCAGTCGTTAGCCAGGCGACAAGCTTCCGCAAGTGTCGTGGGTTGCTTGTCATTAAGGTGCACTGCGAGTGGCCCAGGTACACACTGGTAGAGGTCTTCCAGCATGATCCTGTTAAACAGGTCCTGGAACTCGGTGCACGACATGGCCTCGAGCCAGCGCTTTCCGGCTTGGATTTTGTGGTAGGAGTAATCTTCCCAGGCCCAACCAACTTCCTTGGCCTGACCTCGGAAACGCTGCCTCCACCTCTCCGGGGTGATCTCATAGGCCTTCGTAATGACCTGGCGAACTTCCACCAGGTCCCCTCGCTGACCCTGATCCAGTGAGCGGAGGGCAGTCTTAGCCTTGCCATCCAGGTGCTTGGCAAGCAGAGCGGCCCTCTCTATCTCAGTGGTAGGGTAGTTCTCGAATAGGGCTTCCACTTCTTCCAGCCATGCCTCGGGCTCATCCTCAGTCCACTTCGGGATGAGAGCGTTAATGCTGGCAATAGGACTGGACGACACCGTAGGTGTGGGGCTGGGAGCTGGCTGCATGGCTAGGGCTTCGGCGTTCACCTGTCGTGCCTTCTCCACCTCGAGCTCCTTCTCCTTGAGAGCTAGCTCATGCTTTCTCTCTTCTTCCCTTGCCTTCCTCCCTTCTTCTCTGGTGGCTCCCTCTTGCAGGAGCAGATCGTCCGTCCACCCCTTCACCCACTGGGTGAGTTCCTGCCCCGTGTAACTGGCGTTCGTGCCCAGAGCCATGAGTGTCTGGAGCCTCTCCAGCTCCATGGATATATGTGGTTGGGCAGCAGAAGCCATTTCTTTAGGCTGCAGTAGGGGCTCGGACAGAGTTGAAAATAATGGCCAGGAAGGTACTGGGTGGAATGGGAGTGCCCACTACGTAACATGGCACTCACTTGGAAATGTATTCTGCGATGTGGTAGAGAAAAAAATCTGAAAAGACTGGGTGCTCTATGGCACTTGGGAAGTGTCCCGTAAGTTGGTGGCACTTCTGGAATGGCACCTTCTGATGAGGCGGAAAATCACATAGAGTGTGCGGCGTACGTCACACTTAAGGGCGTTCCTCACTTGGGGGACGCTGGAATGGGCAGCCTGTAGGTCCAATACAGGTGCAATGGCACTTATGGAGGCGTTCTTTGGGCAGCACTAGTAGTGCTGGTATTGCGGCACTTCGGGAGGCTTTCCCTTGATTGGATGATCCAGGATAGCGGATTCTCTAATGGATTGGGTGTTCCGTAAGGACGGACACGCAGGTTTGACAGCACTTAGGGCTGGTATTGTGGCACTTTTGGAGGCGTTCCCTTGTTGAGTGTTCCGAAGGATCACTGACCCTTGCACATGGACACACTAATTACTTGGGCGTTCCGTAAGGACGGACACGCAGGCAGAATGGCTACCTGTACGGCCTGTACAGGTGCAATGGCACTTATGAGGAGGCGTTCCTTTTGGACAGCACTAGTAGTGCTGGTATTGCGGCACTTCGGGAGGCGTTCCCTTGGAGTGGTCTGAAGGATCACTGATCCTCGTACATGGACACACTAAAGAATAGGGCGTTCCGTAGGACGGACACGCAGGTAGAGGGCTACCTGTACGGCCTGTACAGGTGCACGGCACTTATGAGGAGGCGTTCCTTGTTTGGAGCACTGGTATCGTGCTGGTGTGTCCCATCGGACGACACTAAATGCAGTATACTCAAGTATACTGAAATGAAATGGCACTGCTCGTGGCAGAGTGTAATGGTGGAGGAGAGAAAGTAAAAGGTGGGAGTACTTCAGCAGACAGTCGATGGACAGTGTCAAGAATTAGTGGCACTGTAAAATGGTAAGACCTGTCGTGCACTGGTGGTGGCCAGTCCTAGACTGGTAGGCTTCCTTGATGGAAGTAATGAAGGTTGCGTTGGCACACTGTGCGGTTTCGTGCTTGCGGTATACGCAAGTCTTTTGTGAAAAAATTAGAAAAGACCACTCGGGCAGCGACAGGTAATGGTAAATTGAAAATGCTCAGTCCTTGCGGAAGTACTCGATAAAGGAAATAAATGCTTGCAAAACTGCAATGGACACAGGCGCGTATGTATCACGCTCAGTGTAAATGAAAGACACAAGAGAAAAAAATAATGTTAGTTCTGCATGCGTAATGGTAATAGAGGTAGTACTCTTGGCTTCATGAATAATGGGTTCTCTCTCTCTCTCTCTCTCTCTCTCTCTCTCTCTGAGAGGGTGAAAATGATATATGATGAACTCCCTTGTATGTAATTGAACTAATACTTTTAGTTTTAATATGACGCAACTTGCGTTAAATGATTTACTTACGTTAACGTTTAATGAAAGAATTGCTTTGGATAACGTTTTATGAAAATGATAACGCGCTCGCGGTGAACGATTTTTACGTTAATGGTAGCGGCTTGCGCTTATGAAATGATTTGCGTTTCAATATGAATTTCACAAAGACGCGTTTTACGTTAACAATTCTTGTAACTTATTCTACTTGAAGATTTACGTTAACTTTACTTAAGATTACTAGGTCCCTGTGACAAGCGAAATGACGGTAAGGATTTTAAGCTGAAATGTTAGCAAACATTTGAAAATGGAAAAGGTTACGTTTAGTACAAATTGAAATGAAACTTTCGCTCAGCGGGCGGATGAGCGATGCTAGGTCAAACGGGTGAGCGGGCTAGCAGAGCGGGTGCTATCAGCGATGGCGAATCAGCTGATTTGTAAATGCGAACGCAATTTACACACACGAAATTCTAATTTCTTATTCAAGGCGAATTACGTTAATTTCTCTGGCAGAATGATAGATACTAGTACGAAGATTGATATTATTTACGTTAAAACATCAAGACTTAGGTTACTATGCTTAAATCGTTGAGATAATGCTTTAAGGGATAAAAAACATGGCTGCGCTTTGTGAGAGACGAAGGTTGGCTGCAGGCCTGAGAGAGTGCCTGCGCGAAGCTTACCAAAGCTGGCCAGCTTGAGCGGTCACCAACACTTGGAATGAAACCTATGTTAAAATGAATTCCCCTAACCTATCACAGACAAAAGAATTGTACACTTCGTTTGCCATAACTATTAGTAGAACACTCGTAACTAGCTAGGCTTTCTAACACAACAATAAACCCTGCCAAAGCACTTCCTAGTTTGATCTAGTACTTTCTGGCATCTATCTAACATGCGCTCGTGTCTCGTCAGACAAGGACACAAAGTAACAGAGAATTCGCGGGGCAAATTGTTTGCTTGCCACTAAAATTAAGCTCTGGCGCGTTCGCCGTTACAATAATAATATTTCTACTTACACTCTTTTAAACACTTCGTAATAAAAATACTTAAACGTACCTTAAGCTAACATTGGTTATAGAATAATCATATTAAATGAATGGTATACCTTACCGTGAACAAGTGTGCTTTGATGTGCGCTATGTAAAAACATTTACAGTCGTTTTACAAGGGATAATGCGATTTACAAGCTTTATTTTTAAGCAAGCTAGGGTCGAATCCTTGGCGAGGTCGACATTGTTACTCGATTTACAAGCCAGGATACTGGCAAGAGTCGCCATTGTTACGGATTAAGTGAATCAAAAGGTTGTCTGAGAGCTCAGGTAATTACTTTACAGCTATTTATTTACAAGAGGCTGCTTAACAACCAAGGTTTAAGTAAATGCAACTGGTCCCCACATGGACTAATAATATCTCTCAAGTGAATGATAGCTGGCGCAAAATGAAAGTCACTAATAAAGCTGGTTTCGAAATCTTGCGGCAATGCAACACTTGCGGGAGGAGAGACTTGACACGTGACTCAGGGAATTTGGAAAAGGATCCAAGATTAAACAAGATAAAAGAAAAAAGGATATCTTGCACACATTACGATTATTCAGTTCTCTAACACTGGGGCAAAGGAACTCTAATGTTTCACTGAGGTATGCACTGACTTCATTTGTCTGGGACGATCACACAAGGGGAAGCATGCGGCCATGAGGCAGTGAGAGGAAACAAAGGATGATTCTTTTTGTTTAAAGTTTGAATTGGAAAATGGGATCACATAGATAATAGGATGTAAGGAACTGGCAATATGCTGCTTCACAAGACGTACCTGGATGCCATGTTCAGTAGATCTTTGTAGAAATGCGGCCTGAGTTTGTCTCAGGTCTGGGGCTCGGGCGCGCCACTAACACCATGGATAAGCCTAAATGGAAGGCGGGTGGTCGGACATCCGTCCGAGGTCACGAACTGGAGCTGTCTGAGGCAGATCGCAGGTGTCTTGCCTGGGTGTTGGGGGTCAGCTTAACCCCCCACGAGCAGGGCAAATCCTGGAAACAGAACATACAGCCAGCAGAGGGTTCAGAGGAAAAAGAGCTTAAGATATAGGCCTAAGAAGTACCAGGCTGCCTACATCCTTCCCTTTGAGATACGTCCCTAAAGCTGACAAAAGACTATATTCTCCACCATTCCAACAGGAAATGCTTAACTCTGGACGGCTAGCTTTGGTTTCCCGCCCAAATCAGCTGATATTTGGAGGAATATGGCTGCCGTTTTACAAAGCAAAATAATGAATTAATTACTGGGTAGACGAGGAGTTCAATAAACGTAGGAATATATATATATATTATATATATATATATATATATATATATATATATATATATATATATATTATATATATATATATATATATATATAGAGAAAGAGAGAGAGAGAGAAGAGATAGAGAGAGAGAGAGAGAGAGAGACGAGAGATCGAGAGAGAGAGAGGGAGAGAGAGAGATAGTAGTTAATTATTAGCCAAACGACCAACACACCGGAACGCAAACGTCAAACTTTCATTGCAGGACTTTTTTTTTTTTTTTTTTTTCACCCCAAAAAAGCCAGATCAGCGGCGGCCCCTGGTCTCTCTTCTTTCTGTCGGAATAAGAGGTTACATTTTATCCGGCCGCTTGCTTCGCTGCAGGGTTTTTTGGCTGAAGCGCAGCACTCAGGAATTTCTTGAAAATGCAAAACCATGTCTTGAATCAGGGAACAAATATCGGGTTACTATTTTGTGCCGAAGCCCCTGGAATCGAGGAGTTTCGCTCCACTCGCTTCTTTCATTTTGCTTTTTTGCCGTTTGCTGACTCTTCAGGTGAGCGTTGAATAACGCTTATGGTTTTATATGTTCGAGTGGATGAAACCATTAATGAAGTATTAAAGTGGTTGGTTTTATTTGTGTATATTTGAATGTTTGTCTATTTATATTTGTATATTCTATCAGTTTTCACTTTACAAATTTCATGTGGAAATATACATACACCATAAGCACGCTCACTATCTATCTATCTATCTATATATATATATATATATATATATATATATATATATATATATATATATATATATATATATATATATATATATATATATATATATCACGCTCACTGTCTACTATCTATCTATCTATCTATATATATATATATATACTATATATATATATATATATATATATATATATATATATATATATATATATATAAATGGAGAAAGCAGGCGAGTTCAGCCAAAGTGATAAAATGCACAGGGAGCAGGAGCAGGAACAAACATGGCGAAGTATTTTACACTTTATTCCGACGCGTTTCGCATTCGGCAGAATGCATCTTCAGGGTCTGTATAATAAATAATGACTAATATAAATTAAATTGATTTGAAAATAGTCTAAAAATTATTTACAAACTAGTTAAAAGGAAAAACGAAACTTCACACATAGATAAAAATACACTAACAATTGATAAAACAACACGAGAAGTTAAAAGCACATACGTTAGTTAAAAGTTCAGATGGAAAGTTAAAACAAAAAACCAAATAAATAAATTAGTAAAATACAAAGTTAAAAAATATTTGAGGAGCACTAGGGGTCGACCTACCATGGTAAGAGATAAATAAAAACTAAAAGAATGTACACAGAAACATAGGCTTAAGAGAGAAACAAGGGGGTGGAGGTGGTCTGGAACAAGTTGTTTAATAAAAAGGCTCTCCAGGATCAACAGTTCATTTGGGCTGGAGGTTTGACCAACAACAATAAAATCTTCATATTTAATATTAACTTTACATTTTTTGCTATGTTCACGTATACTGGACTGTTCGGGATTTGATAATGAACATCCAGTACGAAAACTAACTTCCTTGTGGCAGTCTATGCGAACCCTCATCATCCTCTGAGAAGAACCCACGTAAGTTCCCAGACTACATCTGGGACAAGAATATTTGTACACTACCAGAGGACATGAGGGGGCATAAACGATCTTTAAATCTAAACATGGATCCAATTGTTAGTGGATTGACCGGAATGAGTTTTACCTTTAATGCGCCAAAGTGTTTTTGTACGATTTTTGTAAATTCGGCCCTAAAGGAATCATCGTGTAAATATGGGAATCGGGCATAAAAAGGAAGCTTTGGAACATTAATTTCATTGGTGCTGGTGCAAAACTCTTTATTAAGGACCTTGTAAATAATTCTGTTGACGAGCTT
>NC_087206.1:93515452-93527952 GCF_015104395.2 Macrobrachium nipponense
TTCAACGGTGATTTGTACGGTCAGAATCGGTATAAACTTATACCTCACTGTTAGCCGAATCGGCAACGTCAATGTCGTCCTGATTTCGTGCCTGTTTGCTGGACGATGGTTTGATCCCATGAGGGGACGAAATTATTATCAACTAAAATATTCCCCTTCGGTTTACATATTTGAAAATATATCAATTCCAAGGTAGAGTGAATTAGATATTAAAGGACATTTGTAGCTCGAATGATTTATATGAATCATGGTGATGTGATAATTATTCATAATAAGGCTACGTTTGTCAAACGTTCGAATTGGCTAACATGGTAGAGGTGGTTGCATATCAATTCTAATTACGAAAAAACCGAGTTTGATGGTGATTTGTAAGGTCAGAATCGGTATAAACGTAAGCCTCACTGTTAGCCGAATCGGTAACGTCAATGTTGTCCTGATTTCGTGCCTGTCTGCTGGACGATGGTTTGATCGCATGAGGGGACGAAATTATTATCAACTAAAAAATTCCCCTTCGGTTTACATATATGAAAATATATCAATTCCAAGGTAGAGTGAATTAGATATTAAAGGACAATTGTAGCTAGAATGATTTATATGAATCACGGTAATGTGATAATTATTTATAATATGGCTACATTCGTCAAACGTTCGAATTGGCTAACCTGGTAGAGGGGCTTGCATATCGATTCTAATTACGAAAAAACCAAGTTCGACAGTGATTTCTAAGGTCAGAATCAGTATAAACTTATAGCCTCACTGTTAGCCGAATTGGTAACGTCAATGTCGTCCTGATTTCGTGCCTGTCTGCTAGACTTTGGTTTGATCCCATGAGTGGACGAAATTATTATCAACTAAAAAATTCCCCTTCGGTTTACATATATGAAAATATATCAATTCCGAGGTAGAGTGAATTAGATATTAAAGGACATTTTGTAGCTCGAATGATATATATATAGATATATATATATATATATATATATATATGTATATATATATATATATATATATATATATATATATATATATATATATATATATATATATACTATATATATACATGCAGTGGCGGCACTTCAATAGGCAATGTGGAACTGCAGCACCGGCAATAGATTTCATATATATACACACAATTATGAATATATACATTAATATGCGAAATTACGTATAGATTATCAACAGTCCTAAAAACATTATTACCATTCTTTTGTTTTTATAAATAAAAAAAAGCAAATGAATTGAAACAATAATGTCAATGAGTAAAATACAAAATAGTAGATTTCGGTTAGAGCTTTTGCTGCCTTCCTGAAAGGAGAGAGAAAGAGAGAGAGGGAGAGAGAGAGAGAGAGAGAGAGAGAGTGCGTGTGTGTGTTTATGCAGTTAATATCAGGGAATTGAAAAAAAAGAAATAAACAGCACCCCTATGAATGATAGCCACGAGCCGCCACTGAAAGTGTATATATATATATATATATATATATATATATATATATATATATATATATATATATATATATATATATATATATATATGTTTATATATATATATATATATATATATATATATATATATATATATATATATATATATATATATATATATTATATATATATAGTTCTGTATAGTTTAGCTCATCTCTTTTCATATCTAAGACACATAGATAAAAAAATTAGACTGATATAAATGCCCTGAGAGCGGAATACATATATATTTGCATAAATCATTCCTGATTCATTGCCCATATAAAACAAAGAGGATATCATACTAAACTTCCATAACATCCCAGCCATATTACCATTCTAGAATTTACGTCCACCATTTCAGATACAATGTCAGAGGGAGACTTGGAAAAACCTTGACAGGCAACATAAATAATGGCATAATATGACACATAACCATAATTAATTAACAGCGTATATGATGAAATTCCTTCATTTGCTTTTCACTATTTTGTTCAAAGCAAATTCCTGCTAAAATACCATCTTTCTCATTGTATAATAAAGAGCTTCTATCATGAAATGTTTCTAAAATTCCGTAAACTTTTAAAATAACCGAAGATACGTGAAAAAAAAACATAAAATCTTTTGAATAAAATTAGGATGCGTGAACAAAATATAAAATCTTTTGATTAAAATCACGATGCGTGATAAAAGCATAACATCTTTGGAATAAAATCAAGATACGTGAAAAGCAAAATAATCTTTTAAATAAAATCAAGATAAGTGATAAAAGCATAAAATCTCTGGAATTAAATCAAGATATGTGAAAAAAAACAAAATCTTTTGAATAAAATCAAGATACGTGGAAAAAGCATAAACTCTTTGGAATGAAATAAAGATACGTGAAAAATGTATAAACACTTTGGAACAAAATCAAAATACGTGAAAAAAGCATAAAATTGCTGGAATAAAATCACATGAGTTGCCTAGCAACAGCAAGTCTTACATAATCTTAGATTTAGATATAAAATTTTGGAAAAGTTAAAATTTAAAATCTGAACTTCCTGACAAGCATGGCACGAGAGGAGAGGTTTGAAATCTTTTTGGCTAATTTATAGTGGACAGATAGACAGATAGATTGAGAGAGAGACAGAGAAATCTGCCTGTTTGTAGAACTGGAAATTTCGCATCCCACACAGCAGCTATCCTTTCTAAGTGTATCCTGTAAAACCCTCACTTGAATCAATAATTCACCTGTTTTCTGTCTTCACAGTAGTAGTACTTTCATATATTCACGTTCCCTCTCCAATTATTGTCGACTCATTAATTTTTTTTTCTTTATCTCTAATATTTATGAGCCATTAATCATCTCTCTCTCTCTCTCTCTCTCTCTCTCTCTCTCTCTCTCTCTCTCTCTCTCTCTCTCTCTCTCTCTCTCTCTTTCTCCTTCCATCCAGTTCCTCTTTCATCCAACTATGCTTCTCTCCTATTTTCACTACTTTTACTTGAATGGCCATTTTATTATACCAATGGCAACACCAAAGGAAATTTACGGCTGAGTAATTTATATTCAATCCCTAAGGTACAGAAACCAATATCACGCGGCCACAAATTAAGAAAGCTAGAGGAAGAACTATGTGGGCCAAACTTAAATTAAAATGTACGAGAGGGAAGCCCATACATTCATGAGAGAGAGAGAGAGAGAGAGAGAGAGAGAGAGAGAGAGAGAGAGAGAGAGAGAGAGAGAGAGAGAGAGATTGCCAAAGTGAGTCAAAAAATAAAGTCAAAAAATAACTTTTGAAAGTTTAGCTTCAAAGATGGTTTCTCAGAATCTCCAACTACCTTGGCTTGTTGTTATTCCTGGAAATCCGAAAGAAGGAACAGATAACCGAAACTGCAAGTATGTTTATCGTCAAATAAGGAATTGTTAAAGATAAACTTATTCATGTACAATTCCTTACCACAGCCTCTGGAGGAGTTTAAAATTAGTCTAAACAAGTAAAAAATGTGCCTAAGATTCTTCCGCGCCATCGAGTTTTCTATACAGCGTATAATGGTATGAGCCGTGTCCAAGACACTTTCAGCCACGGCCAGGTGGTAGCCTGTCTTATAGCGTTGCCAGTCGCACGATCACGGCTAACTTTAACCTTAAATAAAATAAACTACTGAGGTCAAAGGCATGCAATTTGGCATGTTTAATGATTGGAGGGTTGATGATCAACAAACCAATTTGCAGCCCTCTTTATTGCCTCACAAGTTTTTAAGATCTGAGGACGGACAGAAAAAGTGCAACCAGACAGACAAAGCCATCTCAATAGTTTTTTTTTAACAGAAAACTAAACCACCAAGATGGCATCCCTTACAGTCTACATGGAAGCACAATCGAAGAACTGAAGTAAAATCATCTACACTACAGACCCGAATCATTCCAAGTGAATCCAGATCCATAAAGTTTGTAATATCGGTGACGGTTTCAGTTTACAACATTTTGCACTCAGACTAAAATTGCATATTGCTTTCTTTATATGAAAATAAATAAGTAAACAGCAACGCATTATACATTAGTAACGAAGGATATGCAAGGACATTGTACACGATCAGACGGGCTGCATTAGTGAGAGGGAGAAGTAACATTAATTCTGAAAGAGATATACAAAGATATTGAATATTGTAATGCTAAAAGTGACTTATGGCGTTTGGTACTGATGGGAGAGAGAGAGAGAGAGAGAGAGAGAGAGAGAGAGAGAGAGAGAGAGAGAGAGAGAGAGACTTTTAATCGTTCAACCCACTGACCTGGTCTGTTTTAAATTGGTACAAGATGCTTCTTTACAGTCACTGATGATGCTAGGTTGTTCTTTTGTAATTTATGCTTCTGTTTGGGTAAATAATTGAATAAATCTACCTTCTGGGGGTTTAAAACACTTTTGTTACGGTGTACAATTAAAAACAGGAAGGCCTATGGAAAACAGAGAATACGAATGATTAAATAGTAATGAACGTTGAAAATAACTGCTTAAAAAATTCATTTCATGAGCACTCCTACATGCAATATAATATATATATATATATATATATATATATATATATATATATATATATAAATATATATATATATATATATATATATATATATATATATATATATATATATATATATATATATATATATATATATATATGTTATGTATCCAATGTAGCACGAAGGAACGCGTGTTTTAGTATATCATTAAATCCACAGTAGAAAGATGAATGAAAATGGGGACTTGCAACAAGTACTTTCGTAGTTTATTTATACATTCTCCAGTTTACATTGAATCAAAGAGAGGTTGAGAGGCTTAATTATACAAAGGGCGGGCGAGGTTACAGTTCGCTAATCTTGGCAGAATGTTCTTTGAGCAAAAATGCCATGGAAAGTCGTGGCTTCAATAAAAATGATTCCTTTTCCATGGGTCATTGACTGTATGGATTATCGATGCATTATTCCTTTTGATGGTATGGTCTGTCTTAAGTCAATGATTCACAATACCATTATTCGTTAATCCTCTTGAAATGGCATATTTGTGCTGTGAGCATCGCATTTTAATACCTTATGAAGTTTGACCTACATAAATCATATTACATTCTTTGCAAGGAATACTGTATACAATACTATTTGAATTACACGGGCTATTTTAGTTAGTTTATTTCTCAAAATATTATTGAATTTAAATACTAAGTTAATATCAACAGTTTTTAAAATAGGTACAGCTGGAATAACATTAGAATGAAATGGTACACAGAGAATATTCTTCAATTCTTTGTTAATACTGGTTTAATTGTAATATGTCCTTTTTGCTTTATTTTTACAAAGTTAAAAAATATATGGGGGTTGCATAAGGAATTTCCTATTGTATCGATAATTTTAAACTCTCCTTCTAAAAATTCGTTTAAAAATTATTGATAAAATAGGAGATTCATTATGTCACCCTCCATATTTTTTGGAACTTTCACTCGCATTTCTACAGTGGATTGGAGGAAATTTATATATTATATATGTATTATATATATATATATATATATATTATATATATATATATATATATAATATATATATATATATATATGTGTGTGTGTGTGTGTGTGTGTGTGTGTGTGTGTGTATGTATGCGTGCGCGCGTGCAGTTTAGTGCTCAGGGCGTTTGTTCAACTGGTGTGAGGTCACATAATCGATTCCGCAGCTAGCTGGAATGCTTTATGAAATAAATACCTGGTTGTTAGACAACTACGGGGAGTCATAACAAGTATGAACAGGGGTGTACAGGACTTGTAATTTTACCTCTAAAGACTTGCTGAAAACCTGAAGGGTAACAGCATCAAAAGCTACGTTTCTACAGGGTAAAAGGCATATTGTCCAAAAAGGGATGGCCTCCTCCTGTACTGCAATTTTCTCTCATAGAAGAAACTAACGAATCTAATTTCCCGCTCAGTCATAGTTCATTCCTTACGTCGTTCTTTTTTTGCTCTTCCTTTTTTTGCCCTTCTCCGTTCAGGCCTTTTCAGGAGAAGCTTCTTGAGGGAATTACCGCCAGTTTTTCTAGTCTCCTTCGCTCGTTGCCATTATGTTTCATCGTACCTATGCCTTAATTATTGGTCTGTCTGACTACCAATCGTATTGTCTTTCCTGTGTGACTGCCACTCGTCTTGTCTTTCTTGTCTGACTGCCAGTCGTATTGTCTTTTTTGTCTGACTGGCAATCGTATTGTCTTTCCTGTGTGACTGCCACTTGTGTTGTCTTTCTTGTCTGACTGCCAATCGTATTGTCTTTCCTGTGTGACTGCCACTCGTGTTGTCTTTCTTGTCTGACTACCAGTCGTATTGTCTTTTTTGTCTGACTGCCACTCGTATTGTCTTTCTTGTCTGACTGCCAGTTGTATTGTCTTTCTTGTCTGACTGCCAGTTGTATTGTCTTTTTTGTCTGACTGGCAATCTTGTCGTCTTTCCTGTGTGACCGCCACTTGTGTTGTCTTTCTTGTCTGACTGCCAATCGTATTGTCTTTCCTGTGTGGCTGCCACTCGTGTTGTCTTTCTTGTCTGACTGCCAGTATTATTGTCTTTTTTGTCTGACTGCCACTCGTATTGTCTTTTTTGTCTGACTGCCACTCGTATTGTCTTTCTTGTGTGACTGCCACTCGTATTGTCTTTCTTGTGTGACTGCCACTCGTATTGTCTTTCTTGTGTGACTGCCACTCGTGTTATCTTTCTTGTCTGACCACCACTTATATTGTCTTTCCGTGTGTCTTATTCATCCCGGTATTACGCTGATTTTTTTTTTCAGGTTTTCTCCAAAAAATTTATCCAATGTGGCCAACCTCAAGCACAAGGAGATAGTTTGATTATTGTTATTTATCTGCTGTTACAAATACCAGTCAAGACGCTGAATTACAACTAGGAATATGATCCATTCCTGCAACCCAATTTATTACTGCAGGACAAAAATATCGCATATTCATCTGCTGTAAATATCAAGGAATCTTTACACGAGACGGAGCGAAAATCTTAGAAAAGCTTTGGACGAACTTGGAGGCAATAAGCTCAGCGTTGTCCTTTTTTTTCCGTCCTCTTTTGTCTCTTTTCGGTTGGCGGTTAATTTTCTTTACCTTTACCTTGGTCCATTTGATTCCCATCCAAGAGCAAATTATCCTTCGGTCAAGACCTATAGGTCGTGATGTGTTTAAGAGGTTTCTAATGATAAGTGGCTAGTTCAGGGGAATTCTTAAAGGTACAAATGAGAAAGGGTAGGTGTTATTATTATTTCTGATCGGAAAGTGTCGACAGAAAAAGTGCAGAAAAAGCACCAAGAAAATCCAGAATCCATCTGCTCGTGAAAACGAAGACGTCCAAGAAGACACACCCTTGAACTCTACAGATTTACTACACCAGATTTTAGTAAACTACTCTTTTGAGAGTAAAATTCTCGTGTAGTAGCGCTGCTTAAATCCACCGAAATATGAACATTGGCCAATTATTGCCCAATATTGACATGCAAGAACGGCGGATGATTAGAAAAAAACATTATACAATCAATTTGCACAACACAGCCATCCATTGCCACAAAACATTGCTCGAAAGAAGGTCTTATTCCTTCCAATTTTCAATGTTATTATAAAAAAGTTTAACTGGACTCCTGAGATAATTCCAGACTGTTAAAAGGATCGCCTGAAGGAATTATTCTTAAATCAAAATGCAAACGGACACGGTCAACTTAGAGAATTTAGACAGCCAACTTACTGGAAAGTAACAGACACAAAGCAAGCGGGTCACACAGAGAGAAGAGGCTGTTTATAAACAATCCTATAATAGTTATGAATCAGGGGTAGAAGACCAGCGTGGAAACATCTAACCGAAGGTTAAAAGATGATAAACAAGTAAAAACTGCGCCGAACCGAAGTTTCTTCGGCACAATCGAGTTTTCTGCACAGCGTATAATGCTGTATGAGCCGGAGCCCATGAAACTTTCAGCCAAGGCCAGATGGTGGCTCGTGTTGTTGGCCCCTACTGGCCCCTATAGCGGCGTCAGACGCACGATCATGGCTAACTTTAACCTTATGATCAAATAAAAACTACTGTGGCTACACTCTTGCAATTTGGTATGTTTGATGTTTGGAGGGTGGATGACCAACGTACCAATTTGCAGCCCTCTAGCCTCAGTTGTTTTTTAGATCTGAGGTCGGACAGAAAAAGCGCGGACAGACAGACAGACAGACATGGCCATCTCAATAGTTTTCTTTTACAGCAAACTAATAGAAAGTCTTCTATTAAAAGTTTAAGTCGCAAGCACAAAGGACTGCCTGGTGATGCCTCTGAAGTGTAAAATACAGTAATATTCCAGAAGAAGAAAAATGTATGAAGATTGTTATCAGAGAGACGATGATGGAAAATTTTGAGTAAATATTCAAAAATACATTATTGCCTGGTTCTTCCAAAGTCAAGAACATGAAGGAAATGACGATAACAAACAAAAAAGAGAGGATCATAAGACTAGCATCCATCTGCAACACCAGTAAAATCATGGAATGTGACTTTTTGGTGTGGACGCTTTGGCTTACGTTTTTGGCATAGGACACCTAGGCGTATTATTTATATTTAACAATTTGCTGTTTAAAGGACTTTCTATCTAACAGCCTTTCCATCTAATTTTAGACTATTTAGCTTTTAAACAAAACAACAATCTGATGGCTGTCGTTACATACAAAAACTAAATTTGGAAACAAGCCTTTCTAGTGACAGCAAATTTTAGGTTTTTAAAGCTGTTAAACTAAACGACCATCGGATGAATGCCGTTACACACACACACACACACACACACACAAATTTTAAACACTTCGATTACTTTGGAATTTTTTTCCAGTTCTAGTTTTGTATCTGTTCTTCGCTGATCTGTTTTGGTCCTAAATTATATAAATGTCTCAAGAAATTTTAAGCAAGAGAGAATTTTGCATCATATGGATATGTTTACGTACTGGACACGAGCACGTGATAATTCCATCATGCTTTGGTGACGTGACATAAAAAAATGTTTGTAAAAGAAGAATCCAAGCAAAATAATTTTGAAGTGATCAATGTAAATAACCAACATTGTCAAGGTCCCTTAGCAGTATCAGTTGAATTTGCTCGAATTAAAAGCCCCGTTGCTTAGAAAATGCATCTCAGGCAGCTTTTGGAGCCAAGCCACGCCGGGAATCTATGGAAAGAACTACTAGAGGAAGCCGTCATGAAATGCAGCAGGCTCCTGCAAATCCAGCAAATCTCTTTGATCTTGAGATTCCGGACCATTACGATATTTCCAAAGCCTGTGACAGAAGCGAAGAAGAATTCTTTATTGCTGACACCGGGCCACCGTCTAAGAGAATTTTATTTTTTGGAGGAAAAACTGGTTCAAGAAACTCTTCGTGACTCTGACACATTGTACACGGACGGAAGTGTTAATCTAGCACCGCCATTGTTTTCACAAGTTATATTGTCCAAGAAACTTGGAGGAGTTAATCTTGTTATTTACGCCCTCCTACCCAATAAGCAAAAGGTACCGAATATCAAACTATTTGATCTCATAAAACTAGCCTTCCCTAAAGTTACCCCCCATACGTTTTCTGTGATTTTGAACTTGGTCTATCATCACTGATAGACGTTTTTCCATACAAGGAAATAAAAGGACGATTTTATCATTTAAGTCATGACCAACATAAACACCTCAGGAATCTGGGAACGAGTCATTCTGACAACAATGAAGCAGAGTTTGTTCTGAAAACTAAAATGATACCGGGTCTGTGCATGTGCGCGTGACGACTTGACAACTACACTGATGCTCTTTCAGAGCATTTGCCAAATGAACTTCAGGAATTATTAAACTGGTTCCAGGACACCTTGGCAGAACAAACAGAAATAGACAAGGAAGACGCCCTACCTCCATTCAAATGGATACTTGGAATCTTTATCAGAGGACTTTAAACAAATAAGATTAAACAAACGATCAAGCCGAGGCAGCCAACAGGTGAATTGGTGCTGAACTAAGAATGCATCACCCTACAATTTGGCGATTTATTGATGGGATTAAACGAGTGCAGACAGGAAGGGATGCATACTACGAGCAATTAACAGCTGGCCATTCCCCAAAACACAAGCTGAAAAATATTTAAACGCAGACTAGAGACTAAGGAGGATAGTGTCCCATTATTGAGCAAGCGAACCATTAGAATACCTGCGAGGCATCGCTCAAATTAAGAATTATGACTTACAGTTTGTTAATTCCATTGAAATTATTTTGTACTTTTTTAACTTGGTTTTAATGCTTTTTAGAATATAAAAAGAACATTTTATATATATTTATTATCATCCTATTAAGTTTGTGCGCCAATGCCAAAAAAAACATACGATAAAATGTCCTCTGCCAAAAATAAAGAGACGGCAAAATTTCCTCTCCCCCATAAAACATACGACAAAATGTCTTCGGCCCCACCCACCCACCCCAAAAAGACACGACTAAATGTCCTCTGCCCCCCCCCCCAAAAAAAAACCAAAAAAAAAAAAAAAAAAAAAAAAACAAAAAAAAAAAAAAAAAAAAAAACACGCTAAAAAGTCCTCTACCAAAAAACATAAGACAAAATGTCCTTTACCAAAAAAACATACGAAGAAATGTTCTCTCCCACAAGACATACGCCAAAATGTCCTTTGCCGAAAAATTACGCCAAAAAGTCCTAGGCCGGTGAAATCTCCATTTCCATTATCATCATCATAATAACATTAATGATGATATAAAGCCAGTCAATTAACAACATTAATACCATATGATTCATACGAATGATACAAATAATTATGATAACACAGTACAGTGTAACCAAGAAGAAAATGCAACGTTAAAACGACCAGAAGAACCCCACAAATGCCTACAGTATGATCCACTTTACTTAATGATAAGGAAAACGCCTGGGCTTTAAAAGCCGACTGCTCGGGCTGTTTATCTCTCGTTGTAATAATGAGAGTGTATTTAGCCTGCTAATGCACCAGTGTTCCCCAAGAACGAGCCAGCTCCTAGCAAACAGACCGGTAAGGCAGGGTATCACGGAAACGAGAGACGCTGAGTGTTTAAGACATAAAAAAATAAGATACTGTGAATGCGATAATGAATTTGTAACACATTTCTTGTAATTCAGATTATTGTCCGATTCAACTACTACTGTACATACAATATTGCAAGTGTACAGAGGCAATTATGCTTCTACTGAACCAAACACACACACTTAGATATATATATATATATATATATATTTATATATATATACTATATAAATATTATATTATATATATATATTATATTATATATATGTATATATATATATTATATATATATATATATTAATATTATTAATATATATACATATATAATATTATATAGTATACTATATATATATATATATACAGAATGTCCATAGAGACACTTTTTTACAATTTGAAAAATATATTATAAAAGCCAATGGTGAGATATCTTAATCAGATTTGTTCCATGTACTCAGCAGTTATCAAAGTTTTTAATCACATTGCATTTGCGTATTTCAGGTACCCTGTTGATGAAAAAGGTACTGTTAAATGAACTGCTAAAAATGACTACTCCTCAAGCAAAGGCACAGTGTGTGTGTGTGTCATGGTTTATCGAAAGATAATCGGATATGCAGACTCAGCGATATTACAGAACTAGGTATGCAAGAGATTCACCATCACGTCCGTCAATTCGTGCATGGCACAAGAAATTTATAGAGACAGGGACAGTGTTGGGTAAAAGGAGGAGTGGACGATCAAGACCATCTGAGGAAAACACTGACCTTGTAAGACAAGACTTTGATCGTTCTCCTATAAAGTCCATCAGTACTGCTGCCAGATGCTGACAACTACCACGTTCAACAGTGCACAAAGTCCTACACAAGAACTCGCGATGTCTGCTTACAAACTGCAACTCTTACAGGAACGCGAGCCAAATATTCAACCAAGGGGAAAATAGTTGCAGTTATAATGCTGGAACGAATTTCTGAGGGTGAAACGTTCCTCAACCGAGTTTGTTTTAGAGATAAGGCAGCCTTTCATGTTTCAGGGAAACTGAGCACACATGTGAGAATCTGGTAATCAAACCAACCTCATGTGACTCGGGAACGTCCCCGAGATATTCCGAAGGTGAATGTGTGGTGTGGGATCATGTGCAATCCAATCGTTGGTCCATTTTTCTTTACCGAGACATCAATTACTGCAGATGTTTACCTTGACCTTTTGACTGAATATGTTGCACCACAACTAGGTGACCTTCAATCAGTCATAATTTTCCAGCATGATGGTGCACCAGTACATTGGGGACTGCATGTTCGTGTGTTCCTAAATCAAACATTTCCAGACCGCAGGATTGGAAGGAATAGGCCAATTAACTGGCCACCTCATTCACCAAATATCACTTCCCTGGACTTCTTTCTATGGGGTTTGTTACAGATATCGTGCATTCAACAAAGATTCAGGACATCACTAATCTCAAGCAAAAGGTCACTAAT
>NC_087206.1:93535452-93545452 GCF_015104395.2 Macrobrachium nipponense
AAACAACTTGATGATGATGATGATATATATATATATATATATATATATATATATCTATATATCATATATATGTGTGTGGTGTGTGTGTGTGTGTGTGTTGTGTGTGTGTGTGTGTGTGTGTATGTATGTATACACTATAAATATATTCAAAGCATGTCTAACCCATGACACGAGTCAGAAAAAGCTTTGGCTTAGTGGCTATGAAATGACATTGCATTCTCTCTCAACCATTGGAATATCGCCATCAACAACTATTTCCCGAAAAGGAACAAAGAACTTCTGCTTTTAGGTAATTCGGCAACGTGACACCATGGTACTACGTGAACGCTGGCGCTCCGTAAAGGCAAGTATCTGGTACTATGGTAGATTCACATTAGCCGGGCATTTGATATCTAGGCCAGTCCTTTACGACGCTCCTGATTGGCTGTTGATAATCCAATGACAGTGCTGGAAACTCTCAGTCTCTCGAGAGAGCTCACATAGGCAAGATGTATGTTCCATCTCTCCTGAGGGATACGTATTTCAGGAGAGGTCGAACATACATCCTGCCTAAGTGAACTCTCTCGAGGGACTGAAAGTTTCCAGCCCTATCATTGGCTTATCAAAAGCCAATCAGGAGCGTCGTAAGGGACTGGCCTAGACGTCAAATGGACTGTTGATGTGAATCTACTATAGCTCTCTTCGTCTAAGTGTTAAGGTAAAGAATGAAAAAAGGATAACTTCACGGAAAATATAAATGTATACGCAATATCACAGAGTATTAGACACTAATGAAAGAAATTTGTAGTAAAGAAATATATGTAAGATAAATGATAGGTGCTAGACGATGTTTTTATCATTTCATATCCCCAAATCATTACTCCTTATATGTAATAGAAATGGTTGGATGTAGACAAAAAGTAATTAAACAAAAGTTGCGAGAAATGGAAAGAAAATGTAACCAAAAAATTGATAACCTGTCAAAGTTTGATGTCTAGCGATTTCTCAAGATAACAAGAAGTGTCTAGAGGAAAAAGGGAAGTGATTGTGAGGTAGGAAAAAATAAGCACAACGAGAGAGAGAGAGAGAGAGAGAGAGAGAGAGAGAGAGAGAGAGAGAGAGAGAGAGAGAGAGAGAGAGAGAGACTAGGCACTTATCCTTCAAGTACCAGTAAGAACATTTTGTGAATTGTTTGTCTTATTGTAAGAATAATTGCAAAAATAAAACGAGAGAGAGAGAGAGAGAGAGAGAGAGAGAGAGAGAGAGAGAGAGAGAGAGAGAGCTAAATATAAAAAATTGGATGGATTAATGAGGTACATTAAATAAACGCAGGCAAATAATAATAATAATAAAAAAATTAACGTACTTCTGTTGCTCGAGAAGACGACGAACTAACGGAACGCAGGCTTTATAACAAAACGCATTTCTTCTGTATAGATTTTGTTCTTGTACAGAACAAGAGGCTCTCTCTTAGCAGTGTTTTTTTCTATCTTAAAAAAACATTCCAGGTGGTATCTTCTCACAGCCTGAACAGACAATCGGGTATTGTTCTGGTTGTGGCATCTACACTCCCTTCGACTCTTTATTTATCTTAATGGTTATCTCTTCAGTTTTCAGGAAGTTTCAAAATGGTTTAGAATAGAATACAATACAATATAGAATTTAGGACAAAGGTCAAGCGCTAGGACCTACGAGGTCATTTAGTGCTGAAACGTTGGGAGTGAAAAGGATTGGAATGTGTAACAGGCGGAAAACGCATTTGCACTATGAATCATTTATTAGGAAAGGGGAGAAAGTACGATGGAAGGAACATAATATGAATGGAGGTACAGTTAAAGGAATGAAGGGGGATACAGCTAGGCGGTCAAAAGTACGGTGTAAAGAACCTTCATTAATGCCTGAAGCGCGTTGCATGAGGTGCACTGACGTCACTAGCCATCTACGGGATAAAAATAGTTTTGTAACAATTGGCAGTTTATTACCCCATGGCCTTCTCTAGTATACTACGTAAACCTGAGGATTTTTCAGATTTGTTATTTATAATTTTACATAGATTTCTGAATACATTCCACATAAGTTGACGAGATTCAATCCTTTATTTGTATTTCAGTTGTGACCTTAAAATTTTCTAACACTTGTATTCTTGCAAGTGTCTAGCATTTCAGAATTACAGAACACTCATCAAATCAGCCACTCTGTCAGTCAATCAACCGTATTTCTTTAAATGCTGCGAAGAAATGAATGGCCAGATATATGATCATGTAAATATGAATTGAATTTCGTCATTCCTTTGTATTCTTTTGAGAAATTGATACACACACAAACACACTCAACTTCATATTTTATGACTGAATATAACATACATAATACATAAATGTATGTGTATATATAGTATATACTATATATATATATATATAATATATATATATATATATGTATATTATATTATATATGTGTATATGTATAGACGTACACACACACACACACACACACATATAAATATATATATATATATATATATATATATTATATATATATATATATATATATATATATATATATATATATATATATGATATAGATATACGTATAATATATATATATATATATATATATATATATATATAATATATATATATATATATATATATATATATATATATATATATATATATATTATACACCTGTGTGTGCATAAAACTGAAAAGGTTTAGATAAGAAAATATGTGCCTCTCTTCAGGATCCCCAATTCTCAGACACGACGGTCCTAGCTCACTAAAGCTTTTCCACTCTGCCTTTTGCCCATCACAGAAGGCTAACTGTCAGGTCAACAGTCCACTGTTGACTCAACAGAGGTACCATTGGTTTTAACAGAACGTTGGCCAGAGAACTGCAGTTCTTTCGAAAATAAATCCCAGGACAACTCGTTGGTGATCGGTATGACAGCCATTTTCCCGTTATATGAGCTTCTCGGTCTCCTCTTTTGCCTCTGGCGTAAGGGAAAACTGGAACCTTCTGCCACTGGAAAGGCTAAAGATTCACTGGTGAGGAATAATTCTCGTTTTGTTTACTGGTTCAGAAACATAGCTTTATGCCAGTAAAAAAATAAATTCGCGAGTGTATACAATACCATGATTTTCATTAATACGTTCTGAAGCTGATTACAATTCTCTGAATGATCGAAGGATTCGTCAATCACGCGTCCCTCATAAATAAAGCAAAAGTTAGACTGCACTACAATTGTTGTAAGATGAACGATTTCAAGGGAAAGCATCTATTAGATTTTCCACTGATGTCGTCATTTCAACAACGATATTTTTTAGCCGGGACTTCCGTAATAGGTAAGGTAAAACCAAATGTGTTTGCGGTGATAGTACTCGTAACAACACTTACTGTATGGCAAAAAATTCCATCAGAGAAAGGAGGGAATAAAACTATCAGAAATAAAAGTCAACTAGAAGTCAACGGTATTACGTGATTCATAATCAAAGGGGTAGATTAAAAAGTTATATATTTGTGAAAAGTGTTTTAGATACCTTCGGATCAATAGCAACATAAAAAATGAATTAGAGCTGTTGATAGAAAAAGCGAATAACAAAATTAGATTGTCACAATGTGGTATGAATTATAAATGATACCACGGACATACGATTATGCTCCCGATTGCATCATGCATAATACATGAACGCTTATTGGGTGTACTGAGAACGTCATTGAAGAATTATAACTTTACTCGGGTATGGTGATTTGGAATATGATTCCTTACACGAAATTGATGGCGTCTTCATATACACCTAAGATGACTTCTTAGGTGTATATGAAGACACCCATACACTAACTGGAAGAGGTGTAAGTTGATGAAGAAATATAACCGGTTTACAACACAGAATGAATCAGCCCTTCTAAGTGACTGGATATACCTACACTGTAGCAAATATTCTTTATTATTTTCTTAATGTACAGACAACTCCTTCGTAATGATAGATATAAATGATCCATTAGTTATAAAGATAGTGCTAGCGCTACTCTACGACAGTAATGAAGACACTGATTCTTAAATTACTTGCAACTGTTTCAGAATCATGAGAGTTCGTTGAGGTTATGGACAGGTGTTACTGAAACAAAGAAACACACTCGATTGACTTATTTTGGTTGCATAGCACTTGCTATGAAAGTGTTTTGAGCCTGACAAGTCTTTGGAAAAAGGCCTGGTTAAAAAAACAAAAACCCTATTGCCCTCATTATGGCACTCGTCTATTCTTAAGACAATTGTTCACAGATGTAACCTTTTATAGAAAAAATAATCTTTAGAAAAAAAAATAATTTTAGTAGTACAGACGTTAAAGTAATAGATTTTGAAATTCATCCATGCATTGAAAATTTAGCGCTATGACAGTTACAACATTAAAAGCTCAATTATCCAATTAACAGTTCTTTATATCAACTTATAAAATAATGTGAACTTTCTATTAAGCAAATGCATTAGGCACTCAATGTCGACAACAGAATAGGAAAAGCTAATGATTCTTGTACTAAAGAAGAACTCAGTTCCCCATTAACAGCTTGTACAATATTAGCACTATTGGTTGCGGGCAGTAATTTCAAATCAAATCAGTAGCAACAATTGCTATTGATAATAAAAAATAAATAAACATCCATTGACAAAACCATATAGCCTTGAGATTGAAAATAGTGAGAAATACTGAAAATTTTTTTTAATAAAGTGTGTCGTCAAAAAGCGACTCAAAATATAGGCAATAACGTCTAGATAGTAAGAAACAGATGCATGAATCAATGATACTGGTTACGCAGGTATGGCCAAAACAAATGATCATTTGCACACACAAAAAGCAAAAAAAATAAACATCTCTATTAAACATAAGATGAAAGAACTTAGATGTAAAATTAATTGCTTTCACATATTGACATCAATTTAAATACCTGCAATAAAGAAAATACTCCATCACTATGGCATGATCGAATACTCATAAAAATGAACAAGACAATAGACCATTCTCTAAAAAATATAGTGGCAATTTTAACATCTGTCATATATAAAACAATTGAACACAGATGTTCAAATGACCTCACACAGGTATAAACGAAACGGAAGATCACTTGCACACAAAAATCAAAACAGCTTTACAGACCAGTGTCTTCGCGAGACTATTTGGAAAAGCCATTCCATCTCTACACTTCTCTGAAAGCAAATATATCCAGAAAATAAAAGAAAATTAAATTCATCATGGGAGGCTAACGAGGTGCGTAGCCTCTTAAATGAGCCGTCGAAATTTGAAAAAAAAAGTGAGAGAGACAGAGAGAGAGAGAGAGAGAGAGAGAGAGAGAGAGAGAGAGAGAGAGAGAGAGAAAAGGAAGAGCATTAAATAGCCCTTTTTTTCCTCCCAGTGTTAATGACCTGATTAGAGGTAAGTCAATTTCTTTATTGGTGCTTCGCCAGTCGCTTTCACAATGCGGCAGATGCAAATGAACAGCAAGAGGAAACGAATTTAATAGGAGAAAAAAAAAAAAACTTTTAAAATAGAGAGAACGTAAATGACGACCGAATATTCAAAATGCCTTTGAGTCTATTAAAAGACAATGCTTCAGCATAAAAAACGGGAAAATCATGAATGAAATGTTAGTGCTTTTGAATGTGATTTTACAGCTCAAAAGTACAGATATCTGGGGTTTCATGATCAAAGAATTCCGAACCTACCAAACCTAGGGAAATAAAATTCAGAAATTCAGGTAAAAGGAAAGTTATATCAACCGATCGTAGGGGATTACAGATACCATCAATGACTATTGGAGGTCTACTTTTAATGGGGGAAAAATTGGTAATGATATAAAAAGGAAAATAGGATGGAGTCACAGTCATACACACTGTTACACAAACACAAACACATAAACACGTACGCAAGCGCAGTCAGAGAAAGAGAATGAAAGAAAGATCCAAAGAGAAGGCGTATGAAGTTCCTGTTCTGTGACTCAACCGGATACAAACCTCCTCATCTTCGAGTACAAAGTCGTTGGCCTGGAACTACTTTATTGCTCGAACGTGTCACTGGAAAGCAATTGTATTCAGGCTTTCTGAATAGTCTTTATGCTCTCTAATCCCATAAACAGGATTAAGTCAGCTCTCAGTCCACGAACTTCTTAGAACAGTTGGGCATACGAACGAGTATTCCTAAGCCTCGTCCTGGTCTGTTCGCTCTAAATTTATATACAAATCACCAAATTTGCATGTCAAGTTTCATCTAATTTATTAGTGCACGTGAATGTTTATAAACAAATGAGCATAAACATAAGTGCAAAAAGTATTAGGGAGGGAACCTAATGCCTTTTCCTAGCCCGGCCTGAAGGAAAGCTATGGACCTGTACGGAGGTAGGAAGATATAAGGCACAGAAAACATAGGCAGTGTGAAAATGCCAGAGCGTGGCAGTAGAAATTTCACTGAGCCTAAAGTTCAAGTCGTGTATGTATGTATGTATGTATGTATGTATGTATGTATGTATCCTAGTTTAAGGGCTGTGGATGTCTTAGTGTCAATGCATAGCAAGGAGAGAAAAATAATTCACATGAAAGGTCTTTGAAGGTAAACAATCTACTCATTTATGTTTAAACATAATGAACAACTTTTATGAGAGAGAGAGAGAGAGAGAGAGAGAGAGAGAGAAGAGAGAGAGAGAGAGAGATTTTCATAAATAATCTAATTGTTGATTCTTGCAAGCTAGTCAAAGTGCCTGCAATAAAAATGGACAATAAATTACACAATTCAGGAGAGTTCATGAAGAAAAAACCGAGATATTAAAAAAGTCAATACTAATACGATAACGTACGGAAGGTTTTGAGAAGTAAACATTACAGAGCGATTACCTTCAATGAAGGTTATGTATGTCTGCGTACTTAAATAATCACTAAACGATAAATCTAACACGATTAACAAAATATTGATGCTAAACTCACACATAGGTTATCGTCCTCCGGGATCTTATATTTAACCACACAAAATAAAACAACAATATTTATCCAGGATACGAGTAACACCAAAGAACCTGGTAACTGAGGAATAATGGATTACAATGGTTGCCACAACAATGTCTTGACCCGAATTTAAAGCCTCTACCTAACACCGTCTTGTCGTCCAACAGTTGTCCTTGAAAATGACATTTGTTGAATACCTGCGTTAGGCACTAGTATAAGTTTTCTATTCACAACTCTCTTCAACGCACTTATATGTATATATATATATATATATATATATATATATATATATATATATATATATATATATATATAATATATATATATATATATATATCTATAATATATATGTATATATAATTCTATATATATATATATATATATATATATATATATATATACATATGTATATACTTATAAACTCACTCCAATGACCTTTTAAAAGAAAACGTTGATAGAATAATGTGAGTTTGAAGGCATGACTGACTAATTAGGGATGAGGTTACTAATCAGTTTCAAGTGAGCTTTTACTTTATTTATTTTCAAATGTTCATGAACACAAATTTTAATGACTAATGCTTTATTTAGGATTAAATGACAAATTCCTTTTACACCACTTTTCAATGTTCCAAATAACTTAATTTTGTCTACAATAATAGTTCAGTGAATCATTGTGAAAAACAGAATCTAAACAGAAATAACCAAACGTGTTGAATAAGCTCCCCGTCATATGATCTGCATCATTTTCATTTCTTAAAGAAAAATTCCGCGTTACTTTTGAAGAAAGCGGGAAAAGTTTTGCTATCGAAGAATGGTGGTCAGTGAAGAGGTTGAGGTCATAATTATTTCCAGTAAAAAACTTAGTATATGAAAGCCTTTTAACCTTGACTAGCAGTCAAGCCGAAATCAACGCGCCTCTACTAAGACTAAAGTAACAAGATTCGAAATCTCACATCCAAAATACAACTGGTTGAGAATTGGTTTTCTTCTACTATAGTAGATTCACATCAACCGTGCATTTGATGTCTAGGCCCGTCCCTTACGACGCTCCTGAGCCAATCACGGGGCTGGTAACTCTCAGTCTCTCTCGAGATTTCACATAGGAAGGATGTGTGTTCCTCCTCTCCTGAGGGATACGTCTTTCAAACGTATACCTCAGGAGAGGTGGAACACACATCCCACCCGTGTGAACTCTCGAGAGAGACAGAGTTTCCAGCCCTGTGATTGACTTATCAACAGCCAATCAGGAGCGTCGTAAGGGACGGGTCTAGACATCAAATTCACGGTTTATGTGATTATACTATAGTGCAGCCACCGTAACTATGATTAAAAGCCGATATTGAAAAAATTAATTACTAATAAATAAAAGAGCAAATAAAGAAATCGCCATACATTGTGGTTAAACTAAAACATATTAAACAAGTAAAAAAATGCGCATAAGTTTCTTCTGTGCAACTCTCCTCCACGGCTCATGAAACTTTCAGCCGCTGCTGTGGTAGCTTGTCTTGTTGGCACCTACAGCGGTATCATACGCAGAATCGGGCTAAATTTAACCTTCAATAAAATAAAAACTAGTGAGGCTAGAGGGCTGCAATTTGGTATGTTTGATGATTGATGGGTGGATGATCAACATACCAATTTGCAGCTCTCAAGTCTTGGTAGGTTTTAAGATCTGACGGATAAAAAAAGTGCGGATGGACAGACAAATAACCACCTCAATAGTTTTTTTTTATACAGAACACTAAACATCAGTATTTCAGTTGAAATGGTTCATAAAAAAAGGTTGAAAACATGTGATTGCATATACCCCTAAATTGCTTAACTTTATCCGGTAGTGAATCAGCAAAATGAAAGAGCTTGAATGAAATGCATATTACAAACATCCACAAAGTTAGTATATTATGTTTTTATTCCGTTAGAGATGATTATAAAGTTCTGGACTAAAAATAATACTCACATAATTACACACCGAAAAGTTTTTTTACCATATTCTAATAATGCCTAATTAATTATAGATAATAAAATCTCAATTAATAAAAATCCAAGTTCAATATTAACTAAGCAGAAAAAAATCAAGTATATTGAAAGAATTGGATAATAAAGGCATACGGTCGAGAACTGAAATGTATTATAAACAAACACACACCTGCACTCACACAAATATAAATAAGCTTAAATAAAACTTTAAATTTTTTCCAAATTTTAGTGGGCTTCCTGCAACATACTATTTTAATGCAAGGATATCTCCATAAGTATTGAAGATAGATGAGAAATTCTTTCGGCAGATAAAATCGTACATCTTTAAATTTCATCCCAAATAAGAATTATTTTTGAAATATCATAAATTCACATTAAAATTGTTAACCCTTTGATGGTTAAACTTGAAGTTTCGCTAGTTATCGAATTAAAGGCTCCCTACTGATGAATAATACTGTAAATAATAACAAGTAAAATATCAGAAGTAAATAATATAGAGTATAAAACAGTGTTAGTTCAGCTCAATATAATTTCCTTCGTTTTTCTTCGCATTCTCAAACTATACCGGAGGAAGACACGAGAACAACAGAAAATGGATAATATTCCGTATTACAGAGCGAAACTGCAAATGTTTTTATGTCCAAGTGACGTTTTCCGGTGGAGAATTATGTTTCCCTTGGAATTCCAGACTCCTGATGCGACGAGAGGAAATGTCGTCTTTTCATAAGTTTCTTTCTTGCTTCAGAAGTCGTAAAAGCAGCGCGGGAAACTCCTCGGAGAGACGGTCGAGAATAAATGACATATTTTTTTCTATGCATTACATCGCAACATTTAATCTCCACGGAAAAGTTTTTTTCGTGAACGTGGTAGGGAACTTTTAGATAAGCATGAATGGAAACATTACAAGATGATTATCAAGGGTTGGGGGAGTGGGGACTTGTCGCACACTTCAGGTATAACTAAATCGTCAATACCCACACACACAAATATATATATATATATATATATATATATATATATATATATATATATATATATATATATATATATATATATATA
>NC_087206.1:93555452-93572952 GCF_015104395.2 Macrobrachium nipponense
GCACACTGTAGTACTACTTGTATGGCAGATATGGTTTCTTTCTTGCTTATTATATTATTTATGTATTCTCTTGTAGTGCTGTTCTACTATGAGATTCAGGGCCTCTGTAACACAGTTTTTTGGACTTTGCTCCTTATCAAAGCATCGGATGTAGCTGAAAGTTGACATATGTATATTTTACAACCACACACACATTTTAGCAGCGTTATCAATGACCTAAACCTGATAGTTTTAATTTTTATAGAGTAAAAATTATCCAGCTGATGCCATGGCCAATGATTACGAGCCAAGAGTCGAAAAACATTCATTACGTAAGCAAGGTAAACAACATTTGACGAAATGTTGCCCCGCCCATCCACCAGACAGAAACTCATTCACCTTATTCCATCGGCTCTGAAACCCATAGCAGTCAATAATAGCTAACAAGATTTGGAATTGTCCCCGTGGTTGTAAAACTGCATTTGTCTTACGACTTGCAACTTTTTGCAGTCAAGAGAAAGCCCGTGGCCATGACAGACTTTATGAATGGCGGAACGATACATAGATGTGGGTGGGGTATCTGTGTTAGCGTAGTAATACTACTGTAGTAATAACAGTAATATACATGAATTAAACGTTTAGGCCAACTGCTGGGATCCTTGAGGATCATTTAGCACTTCTTGCAACTACTCGAGAAATGAGTTTTTATAGCCAGAAGTTAAATTTTCTAATCCAACAATGCCCATGATAGCCTTCAGTGTTATCCTGAATTATAACAAGGACAAAGTGGGCGGAGCCTCATGAAGTCATCATTCTGATGATAATTATTGGTGAAGGTTCAAAGCCAAAATGCGGTAACGGCTATTTTTTTTTTTTTTTTTTTTTTAGTAAATAGGTAGATAGCCAATAAATAAAAATTGCTTGACATTGGATATAGCAGTTATCAAATCAAGCTTGTCTACTATGTTTTTGAAAATTACCAACTATTCCCTACATGTTGTCAATATGATTGTGACCTATAAAGTAGACTGTAATTTCTTAGGAAACTTATTTTGGAGTTAGACTAATAATCGAAGTGTTTTTGTATTTATTAACATATTTTGTTGGTTTGTTCATTATAACAATTATCAGTGGAGAGGTTTCAGAGTTCATAAAGGTGTACTGCTTTGCTTGTATTTACATTTTTATGTCATTTTGCCAGAGGTGTAGCCTTCGTTACGTATAGCCGATCATTCATCGAGAAAGAGGGAAGAAATGCTGTCATAAGTTACTTAACGAGTGCGTTCGAAACCTTTTTCTCCGAGTAAGTTGGCCAGTCTTAAAAAAAAAAAAAAAAAAAAAAAAAAAAAGTCACTTTTACAGTATAAGTACCAAATTTATTCAACCCACGTAATGCAGAATACAGTCAAAATTTATGTGTAGATATAATGTGTATTCTGAATAAGCGTTATATTTATGAAATGCATAGATAAAAAGTTATTGCGAAAAACCGTGTTACGGAGGCCCTGAATCTCATAGTAGTATCTCAATATATGAAAAAAAATGCTCTTGAAGTTAAGGCCTGTCCACACGACCGGGCCTGATAGGCGGACCTCCCCTCTAATGGGCACACTTGACAAGCAAACCGTCAAATTGCCCGATGGGTCTTGTAGCAAAATCACCATGGTGGTGCCCAATGGCTTGAGCTTCGACCTTGTCAGACTTATGTTAACCATATACATTTCTTTTACTGAGCCATTCTTTGCACCATATTCTCTTATTTTTCATCACACACAAAGCGGTTATCATGCTACACACTATCTTCTTCTTTGGGGTAGGCTCCACGTTTATCGTACCGCACTGAACACACTAATGGCATCATCGGGCGCGCCCACCTCTCCATCGCCTCATCCGTGTGGACAACATTCACGGGTGAGCCCGCCAGAATTTGCCCATCAACCCCGGAGCACGCTGATCAGGCCCGCTTGTGTGGACCGGCCTTTACTTATGTTGTAAGTTTATCAATCTGTTAACTTCACTAACCATGAGATGAAAAACATTCCAAGGCAACAATAAACATTTAAATATACTTACTTATTTTGCTTTCCATAAAGGTTTAGAATCCAGGAGTTTAAACTTTCGCATGAAGGCAAGCCATCTGTGTCACTGCACTCGTGATAAGGAGAGCCTGGGAGGATCTGAAAGTCATTTGTACTTTATCTCTATTTTCTGTGAATAAACTGTTGCGGTTATTCTTTAATTTAAAAAGAATTTTGTATCTGTTGTTGGTATATGGGTTAAAATAATTACACAGGGAATGTCATGGAGTAATAAAGCTTTAAATTTCCCATGTAGTGAAATCAATAGCATGAATTTTGAGTAGGCTTCCAAAACTATGTCAAATATAAGTAAATCTGAAAATTTTTGCTTAAGATTATATTATTTCATAAAGATCAACTTCCAATTGGAAGATAGGATCACCTGAAGATGACCGACCCCTAATACCTCTCCTGAAGAAAATCGAACCCAATATTTTCCTCCTGAAGGAAAGCGACCCCAATATTTTCCACCTGAAGATAAACGACCCCTGCTTGTTGGAGTCTCATATTATTATAGAAAAAAGGAGAAAAAATAGATATATATTCATTAAAAACTACTTTATTAAAAATGTTGAAAACACAAATTTAGACAAACAATCAATAGTTAAAAGAGTATTGTCTTGCAATTTCAGTACAAAAATAATCAAACCTACTGTAACCCCTGTGGTTTGCGCGCACAGCGCAATATTACCTCTTGCCAGAATATACCGAGCTTGCCAAGGATCTTTAAATATGCAGATAAGGCGCGAAGCGCCATTCCGCCATGGCCTTACTGTAACCCATTAATTCCTCACCTCAAGAAAAGACCCCCACCAATATTTTCCACCTGAAGAAAAGCGACCCCAGTGTGTGTTGGGGTCGCTTTTCTTCAGGCGATCTGGAAGATAGGATGAATTTAGATATGCAAGGGTGAAAACTCTGACCCATGTGTCAGTAGTGGTGGGAAAATATTATTGGAACTTCTATCTCGGCAAACTGTTTGGCATACAAACTTTTAATGGTGGTATAGAAATGGAGGGGCTATTGCGTGGGTCTTTTGAACTTAGTAATATTACTACTCAATTACTGAGCAAGTGCTGTACCTTTTACCTGCTGAGCAATTTAGGCCAGGTTACGAAGTGCTATATCACACTGCCCTCTCATCTCAATTCTCTCAGCCTTGCTCGAGTTGGACTGAGTGGCAGCCACTTATTTCTCCTTTCCTTGTCCTTTTCGTTGGCAATATGATACAGGATACTAGGCTTCCCTTTCCCCTCCTATTTGCATCCTACAACACACGACCGAACCATTGTTTAGAAATAAGGGGTAGATTAACTTTAAAGCTCAACATTCGCCTGATACAGTAGTGAAGCGGAAAGGCTTTTTGCCCACCAGTATTGTTATTGTTTGGATAAGACAGTGTTGATGACTCCTATATAATTTATGGTGCACATGTCATCTTTATCCCATACAGAAGCGGCGAACCTTTCAACATGTGGACGGAGCTATAGTAAGAAGTCTGCATAGATTAGCATTGTGTACTCAAGTTTTTAATCAGATTGTGTTTAAATTTTGAATTTGTTCCCTTCAATTAACGAACCATTTCAGTGGATTGTGCTTAAATTTTGAATTTTTGCACCTCAATTAACTGAAATAATTTCAGGGAGTAGTTTTCAATGCTAATGTCTTCTGTAGCGTGGCACAGCATGAAACCATAAAGTAGTGGTTCAGTCATTCAAGCTTTTTTGACAGAACCTGGTTTGTGTTAAGTTTATCCGAGCTAGATATCTCTAGGACATGTCAGGCTGGGGATCAAATGGCAGGTTGTCTTTCAGCTACATATAACATGGCGCTCAAAATTAGCTAGCCTCTATATTACCCGACTTTTCACTTTCCCCTAAAATATGGAAAAATGCCCTTGCTTACCTTTGTATAGCCTAAGCTTGAGCTGGTAAATTTTTTCTCCCATAAAGTGTAGGACAAACTACAGTAAACAGCTTAGTTTGAGAATACCTCCATTGTTCCATGGGTAACCTTATAACTTTCAACTTCAGGGGATTAAATAAATTTCCAGAGATATTTTTGTTTTAGGCCAAGTCTCCAGATATGCAAGGTTATGCAAGGTTAGTTCCAATTAGGTTAAGGCTGCTTCACACGTGCCTAGTCAACAGACTTTTTAGTTTGTAGGGTTAATGGGCGCACATCTTCTATCATTGTCTTTATCAACTAGCCTTTTCTAATTTCAGTATTCTGATACACTTATCAAGTACCGACCGAAAATTGAAAGAATGGTCTAAGATTTTACCGAACTTTCAATTATATTTACTAGTATAGAGTGTCTAACATTTATTCCACCATTATTCTACATCACATAACACCTCTGTCAAATTACAGTTTCAATACGGAGCAGAATAAAAATAGTTCTCAAATTTCATTATCAAAAAAGTCAGTTTTAGCATTAAAATTATAGCCTTTTTGACCGATTAGTTTTCACCTGGTACCTAATATGAATGGTCATTACTTTTGTACTGGTTATTACTTTTGTACTAAGTTTATATGAATTTAAAAGCTTTCACTACAAAACTTTTCCCCTCTCAGTTATGACCTTCCCTTTTCTACTATAAAAACAATTTCTTGAGCTCTTTGCAGATAAGAGCTCAATCCAATCTTTAGATTAAGAAAATTCAAACTTCAATTAAATTTATCTTCACTGCATTATTCGACTAAAGTAAAGTACTGTAACATTCGATAACTCAATAGTATTAGAATAGTTATTTGCATACTAAACTTTGGTTGTGTAGAGAAGATTTAAACATTTTTGTTGAAAAGCTTTAGTAGATAGGTAAAGTACTGTTTTATCATTCTATAACTCGATAGTATTGGACTAAGTTATTTGCCCACTAAACTGCAGTTGTAGAAAAGATTAAGAATTTTTTGTTGACAAGCTAGAATACATAGTATTTAGTATTTAAAGGCTATAAAAGCATAAGAATTGCAAATTTTATACAGATTCCTTTCATACAAAGGAAATTCAAATTTCCAGCTCTTTACCATAAACTTCCAGAATTAATCATTTACACTTTAGTTTATAGGTTCTCTATATACAAGACGTTCAGGTATTGAAAGAGTAAAACAGTGTAACTATTTCCTTAAATATTATCATGCGACTTTTACAAGTTTCACAGGTTAGGTTAAAGTGGAACACGTTATATTAGTCTCTGAATTTAAAATACCAGGGATTTTAACAAAACCTTGTTAAAAATTAATTAGAAATTTATGGTAACAAAACTTACCAGTTGCAGTTACTGATATTGGTGAAGGCACGAAAATTCAGACTGTGCAACATTACGGTTTATTGGAGTTTAAAACCAATTACACCGTCGAACCATACATGTAGGACAAATTGTGGTAGGGAGAAGTGAACCAGTAACATCAGGCTTAGTTATCATGCAGCAACGAACAGTTCTAGTAACTAAAGTAGTTTGCCTTATCTTAAGGGCTCCAGTAAGCAGTTTTTTAGCTTATGTTCTCACCTCATGCTACTGTGGGGCCAAATCCAAGCAATGAACAAGATGTGCTTGAATATCTTATCTTCCTTGTCTTAACACCCCAGTAAGCAGTTAGTCTATTCTGTAGAGAAAAATATTGCAGCTTAAATTTATTAAAAATTTCTTACAACTCTTAATACTTTTAATAAAATTAAAAAATTAATTAAAATGGTTTTTAACTTTTGATGAACTGATGCCTCCTTTATTTAAAAAAAAATTTTAAGTTTTTTTTTAACTTAAATGAACTTAAGTAAAATGGTTAACTTTTGATGAACTGATACCTAATTAAATTTAAAAATTACAATAAAATTGTTTAACTTATATTAATAGAAAACTAAAAATGTTTTTAACTTCTAAATCTTTTTTAATTTTACCCTAAACCCCAGCCACTTTTCAAGCCTATTGCCAATTGCCAGCAAACCAAAGGACCAAAGGTACTCTAGTATTAGAAGGGAAATGGGGTGAAATGACCAAAGGAACGATTCTAAGATAGGTAGAAGAGTCAGTTGCAGAGCATAATTAAATTTCCCAGGGCTTTAAAATAAAATTCGTAGACTGTAATTTGAAATCAAAATAAAGGCCTCCTCTTGTATTATCAAACAAACTACTTAAGTCACTTTAAAGTATGCTATAAATTGCGCAATTATAAAAATATTTTAACCAATATTAAAAGTAATCAAAATAAAATTTTACATAAAAGTAAACTAAATATAATTATTGGTAATTCTAAGCTCGCATTCAAGAGGTAAAGTAGACTTTGGCAGTTGACATTTTCTTATGTTATTTTACCTCCTGAACAAGAATTTAAAGTAATATTTATTCGGTAGACTGTAATTAAACCGTAATTTACCTTTGGGGTACGAAGTACATAAATACAGTGTTCAAAGGTAAATAACAGATTAGTTACAGTCGACCGGCAAAATATTACCTTAAACTCTTATAAAGTAAAATAATGTAGAAAAACGGCAACTGCCATAGTCTACTTCGTCTGAACAATCTTCGAAGTTTTGGTTCAGAGCCAAGAAAAACTGCCACATTTGAATTCTGGTAGGGGGTGTGGGATACGTAACCACCAGGGAGCATTGTGTCTGGTAAGTGGGGGACGGGGTGGGGTACTGGGAGAGGAAGGCACAGGTACGAGTTTGTAAAGCCACGCTGGGATATGGTTGGAAATAATCCCCAATAAGTATCACTGACATCAAAAGCACTAAACATTTGGAACTAAATAAAGTATATGAAGATTAGGGACCTTACCTTAAATGTTACCTAAACACCTTCCTTTGTAGGTCAAGTGTACACTCGTTGCCACAATGAGGGCAAAAGGCCAGTTTTCTCAAAAAGCAGCGATCTTGACAGTATATTCCAAACCTTCATACTGTCCCGAGTAATGGACTGAAAAGTCTTTATAACCAAGGAAACAGTTAACACAAGTACAGGGCAGAGTAGAGTTGGTAATGGGCCCAGAGGAACAGAAGGTGCCAGGGACTGCTTTCACTATCGTGCTCGGTTGAAGAGTAGTGAAATTACTGAAATACACCGGTAATTTTTGTCAGGAGGAAGTAACCCGGTGCAGGGGGGGGGGGGGGGGGGGGGGTGCAAGAAACTGTGTGGGGAGGATGGAGTGGGGGTAAATGTTTAAGTTTGTAAAAAAAAAACAAACACAAACACTGTCATTGAACTTGACAAAGAAATGTTGAGTAAAATTGTAAAAACGTAGCTTATTCTGTGTTTATGAAACCATAGCTATCGTGTATTATTAAAGTAAAAAACACTGCAATGAAATGTTATGGTAGGGACATTTTACATAAGAGCTAATAATCCATACATACATAAAGAAAGTTAAAGCAAGAGTAACACAAGTTAGGATACTAACCTAACCTTATCTGACTGGGGTGCGGTACCCCCATAAAGGGAGGCAGTCTTAGAAGTGTAACATAACCAACCTAACCTAACCTAGTAAGAACGTGATACCTGACTGGGGGGGGGGGGGGGGGGGGTTCGCCCAAGTAACCCCCCTGAAAGGGAGGCAATCTTAGAAGTGTTACATATAGGTTAGGATTTTTACCTAACCTAGTAGAATGTGTTACAAGACGGGAATTGGGTGGGGTGGGGGGCCGTCCCATACCCACTTTCACAGAGATGATAATGAAAGTAGGTATAATTAGTGAAATTGTATACAAGAAATTATGGGTCAGAAAGGCATGTAAAGGCAAACATAGAAAAAAGGGAGAAAAAATGCATGCGTAACTTGGCATGTGCAATTTGTAACATGTCTGTAAATTTTAAAAATGCAATACCATCAATTTCACGTCATTGACAGAAATGTCTCGAAATGTCCTAAAACTGCCTTCTAGCCCCACCCCTCAGGAGACTTTCAGGGGCCTGCCCTCAATTGTAACGTAATATTGTAAGATATATAGGGCAACATTATGAAGTGAGAACAAGTCAGTGCACATATCAAAGAATACTATGATAAACTAACAGAAATAAAAGTTTGAAATATTACATAAAACAAATTAGGAAAAGTAATAAGTAACAATGCATGAATCCAAAATCTCCACTCGGTCCTATCGCAAAGTAGGGTTAATAATGCAACATGATTGGTTAATTACATGTAAACCCCCCCAAAAAACCCAGATTATTTCTCTCACTTAGGAAGTCTGTCTGAATCAAAAGCTCCCCTATAACATGGCGCAAGTGCAGTAGGATTGTCGCATGCGTAGTAGGTTTCAGAGTCATAACATCTGTAGTAATAGGTGGATTTTGGCAGTGTAACAGCTCCTTATCGGTTATTTATCGTTTTATTTCAGCTTTTATTTCATGTTTCAAATGTCTTAAGAAGAAAACAACAACATGGCAAAATTTTCTCCCAAGTGTTTTACCCCACCCAAAACCCTGCATTCCCATTGGTCCCCCTTACCGTAGGATAGAGTTCAAGGGTAAATTACAGGTTTATAACAGCCAGCCGAAAAAATATTATTTAAATTCTTGCTCAGGAGGTAAAACTAGAAAAACGTCCACTGACAGTGTAGTTCGCCGCGGTACACGGGCTCCGATCTACCAAATTATTATATAAAAGTAAAACAATCTTTACCAAATTTTTTATATTACTGAAAACATCAAAGTTATTGCCCTTTTTTAAAGTTTAAAAAAATGTACAGATATAAAACTAGAACCATTTTCGCATGGCTTTGGAAATTAATGTTGAAAAAGTAGGTAATTGCTTCTTGAGCAACTTTCATTAATTTACTTTAGACTTAATAATTAATTTAAATCCATTTACAAAACATTTAAACTGTCTCCACTAAAAACCTAGACAATTTATAAAGTAACATGTTTTAGATAGTTATACCAGATTAGAAAACTTTAGCCATACCTTGAGATTAAGGAATTCATTTTTGTAAAGTGCGTTAAGTTCTTTAAGTTTCAGAGCTCTGACTCCAGGGCTTCAGAGCTCCGACTCCAGGGCTTCAGAGCTCCGACTCCAGGGCTTCAGAGCTCCGACTCCAGGGCTTCAGAGCTCCGACTCCAGGGCTTCAGAGCTCCGACTCCAGGGCTTCAGAGCTCCGACTCCAGGGCTTCAGAGCTCCGACTCCAGGGCTTCAGAGCTCCGACTCCAGGCTTCAGAGCTCCGACTCCAGGGCTTCAGAGCTCCGACTCCAGGGCTTCAGAGCTCCGACTCCAGGGCTTCAGAGCTCCGACTCCAGGGCTTCAGAGCTCCGACTTCTCACAACCGTATTTTGCTTAATGGAAATAGATCTGGAAATAAGTTTAAGATTAAATCTTAAATATACATTTTTAAATGGGACTAATTGACTGGGAAAATTTATTCAAATTATAAGCTTTCAGTAAAAATATAAATATTATAAAAATTGTGTTTGGAACTCAAGTCCTGCAAATTGTTGAGGTACATCGTATAGTGGTAGATCTAGTGTACCTATCCGCGACGGCCCAGAGTATGGCAGTTGCGGTTTTTCTATGCAGTTTTACCTCCTGAACAAGAATTTGAAGTAATATTTATTCGGACGACTAATTTACCTTTGAACTCTATCCTACGGTAAAGGGGATTCCCATTGGGAACCGGGGTTTTGGGTGGGGAAAAAACCCCAACTCTATCCTACGGTTAGTGGGACCCCCAGTGGGAACCGGGGTTTTGGGTGGGGAGAAACCACTTGGGGGGAGATTTTGCCGTGTTATTGTGGTATTTCCCACATTTATCACTTTTAAAAACACGAAATACAGGCGGAAATAAGAGATAACAAAACTAGCGATGGTGGAGCCGTTCCACATCCATATTCATCTACTACTACTACTACTAACACAACACTGAATCCTACTACACATGCGCTAATGCTACTGCGCATGCGCTAACAGTAAGGGAGCTTTTGGCCTAAACTCAAGACTTCTTAGTGAGGAAAGAAATGGGGGTTTACGGGAGGGATACATGTATTTAGCCAAACACGTTACAGTATGACCCCTACATTGCTACCGGACTGAGTGAAGGATTGGGTGGTAACAGGGTTCCCAGATTTGGCAGTTTCTCACCAAATTTGGCTTTTTTTCCTAATTTGGTGGGTAAAAATTCACTTTGGCTGGTTAGTGGTATTTTGGCTGGTTTTCAAACACTTTCTATTTGAGCTAAACACTGATCCCACGTTTGAGGAATCTCTCCCCAGATTGGGAATTTTTGAAGGTTTTCAGGAAAATCTGGGGATTTTGAATAGGTTTTCAGTAAAAACTTGGTAACATTTAAGCAAAATATGTAGATGGAATTAAAATAAAAATCACACACACACCAAACGACCACAAAACAGGCCGCCGGATTCTCAGAGAACGAGCCTCATTTCAAAATTTCAATTCATTCTCGTTTTTTTTCCTGTATTCTTATATTAGTTTATATTATCTAACTAAAACTATGATGCCGCTATACAAACATATATATGATAACAAATATGCATTTATAAAGATAAATATAACGCACATATATTTGCCGGTTATTTGGGTTGGTTTGGATTTCCATTTGGCGGGATTTTGGCTGGTTTCATGGTAGACTTTGGCTGGTTGGTAGTGGTGTCATCTGCGAACCCTGGCTGGTAACCATACATTGAGTTACATAAAAGCATTTACCTAATTTGTTTATTAAACATGTTATGTGATTTCTAGTGTTTATTCCTTTTCCTTTTTCCATAGTATTTGTATAATAACTGTTTTGAAATATCCCCACCTAATCATTTCACCATATATAACTTGAAATATTATGTTATAATTGAGGACAGACACCTAAAAATGCCTACGTGTTGATATAGAACTCAGTTTTAGGACGTTTCGATACATACCTACCTACCTGTTACGTGAAATTGCACATAGCGTTGCATATTACATACACACTCCCTATATCATTTATACACAAGTCAATCCCTCCCCTTTCCAGTATTCACGACTGGCTCTTTACGTTACACCATTTACAATGCATTTCTCACCGATACCAATACCTAGATTAAAGTTTGCCATTATTATTATAAAACCTACATTTAAATATATAACATTTAAATTTATAGTTTGCCATTATTATTATAAAACCAACATTTAAATATATTCCATTATACAGTTTTACAGACATTACAATTTATACCTCCCTTCCAGTTTCCTTACTATTATGCAGTTATGTATGGTTACTTTTAACATTTTACAACACTTCCACACCCATCAAAGTTAGGTTTATATGTCATTTTACCTACTGGGGGCCGAATCCCCTCCCTCGGTTAGGCAACATACCCTTAGGCTTAGTTTGTTATATGTTGGTTTACCTACTAGTTTTACTTCCTTGAAGGGGGTTACCCAGTTAGGCTAGGTTGGTTAGTTCTTCAAGGGTGGATACCGGGGGGGTGGGGGGGGGGGTTGTAGGTTACATTCCCTACTTGGTTACCTACTAGGTTAGGTTTGGTTAGGTTACATTCCTTACTAGGTTAGGTTAGGCCTTTAAGGGGGGGTACGGGGGGCGAAGCCCCCATGGTCAGGCAATATTCCCTACTAGGTTAGGTTAGGTTAGGTTGGTTAGGTTACATTCCTTACTAGGTTAGGTTAGGCCTTTAAGGGGGCCCCCTGGTCAGGCAATATTCCCTACTAGGTTAGGTTAGGTTAGGTTACATTCCTTACTAGGTTACGTTAGGCCTAGTATTTCACTACTAGGTTAGGTTAGGTTACGTTCCTTACTAGGTTAGGTTAGGCCTTTAAGGGAGGGTACGGGGGGGGCGAAGCCCCCCTGGGCAGGCAATGTTCCCTACTAGGTTAGGTTAGGTTGGTTAGGTTACATTCCTTACTAGGTTAGGTTAGGCCTTTAAGGTGGGGTACGGGGGGGCAAAGCCCCCCTGGTCAGGCAATATTCCCTACTAGGTTAGGTTAGGTTAGGTTGGTTAGGTTACATTCCTTGCTAGGTTACGTTAGGCCTAGTATTTCCCTACTAGGTTAGGTTAGGTTACGTTCCTTACTAGGTTAGGTTAGGCCTTTAAGGGGGGGTACGGGGGGGCGAAGCCCCCCTGGTCAGGCAATGTTCCCTACTAGGTTAGGTTAGGTTAGGTTGGTTAGGTTACGTTCCTTACTAGGTTAGGTTAGGCCTTAAAGGGGGGGTACAGGGAGGCGAAGCCCCCCTGGTCAGGCAATATTCCCTACTAGGTTAGGTTAGGTTAGGTTGGTTAGGTTACATTCCTTACTAGGTTAGGTTAGGCCTAGTATTTCCCTACTAGGTTAGGTTAGGTTAGGCCTTTAAGGGGGGGTACGGGGGGGCGAAGCCCCCCTGGTCAGGGAATGTTCCCTACTAGGTTAGGTTAGGTTAGGTTACAGTCCTTACTAGGTTAGGTTAGGCCTTTAAGGGGGGGTACGGGGGGCGAAGCCCCCTGGTCAGGCAATATTCCCTACTAGTTTAGGTTAGGTTAGGTTACATTCCTTACTAGGTTACATTAGGCCTTTAAGGGGTACGGGGGGGCAAAGCCCCCCTGGTCAGGCAACATTGCCTACTAGGTTAAGTTCCCTACTAGGTAAGGTTACATCCCCTGCTAGGTTAGGTTATGTTAGGTTGGTTTGGTTCTTTAAGGGGGGTTACAGCAGGTCCAACCCCACCCCTGGGCAGGCAACATCCCCTACAAGTTTAATTAGTTTTGTTATATGCTAACCTATGTTTAATTTGGTCTTTTGTATTTATTAAAACAACTATAGGCCCTATTACACATTTACCACCCAGGACTTAAATCCCACCCCCTCCTGGGCCCGTTATATATGTATTTGTATTAATTCATATTTTGAACCCATCCCACATTTACATTTAGTTCCTTAACTACCCATTTACTTTTATTACCCTTAACATTGCCAACTTATCTTGTTAAGTGCTTGTTCATTTACCTCAGCCCCACCCTGCCTCAACCAATAGCATCAAAGCATTTTTACTACTCCACCCCACCTCTCCTACCCTGTTTTCTACGGTCTGGCCTCCTGCCACCTCCTAACTGTAGAACTCCAACACTGTTGAATCTGCCGCCATGACATCCACTGCTGCATCTACTTCACGCTCGCCCCAGCCTCTCACCAGGAACTCTTTGCCAACTTCATGTAACAATTGTTACATTGAGTTTATAAAAGATTTTTCTGGCCTTTTACTCAGGTAATTATGATCGACTAATCGGTTTTTGCCAGGAACACGGCCTCCTGAGAAAGCAGGTCTTTTGCCCCATTCAGTTACAAAGATTTTTCTGCCTATTCTCAGGTAATTATGAACGGCTGGTCTGTTATGCCAGGACCACAGCCTCCTGAGGAAGCAGGTGTCTTTTTGCCCCCATTGTGGGAATGAGTGCCGCCTAGATCTGCAAAAAAAGTGCTTTAGGTAAATACCTTACGAATATTTTGTTGGATTCTACATGTAACCGTGATATGACCCGGCCCTAGATTCATGGCAATATTATATTACCTATACCTTTATGATACCTACTCCATATTTTCATGTTTATAATTGGTATTTTTCCCTCCACGTTTACCTTTAGGTGTGACCGGTTTTATCGACCGCATAGTAAGAAAGCGAAAAAACGCTGTTCTTACTACTTTTCATTGTTTAAGGGCACTTGGTTCTCTGGGTCCCACCTTAATGTTGAGACAGTTCTGTTCTTCGCATACCTGTATGCGAGTGATTTTTTTTCTTACAAGGTTGCGAGAACAGAACTTGGACTGTCTGACTCAACAATTAATGATTGGGCCAGCTTCTCCCGGGAAGTAAGTATTTTGCTTATTCCCCTCACCATTTTCCATTCATACCCCCTGCTTCTCCATCCGCTCTCTCCCTCTCTCTCATACACAACCTGCCTTGTATTATTATGATGAAATTTACCCTACTTAATTACCTCCCCTAACACTGACTTTTATTTCAGGTCATAGTTAATTGGTGCTTCCAACAGAAGAAGCAAATAGGTGGGCCCGGCACAATTGTTGAAATCGATGAGGCGAAGTTTGGGAGAAGAAAATACAACGTAGGTCGCCTCATCGAAGGCCAATGGGTATTCGGTGGTATCTGCAGGCAGACCCGGGAGTTTTTCGTTGTTCCCGTACCCGACAGGACGAGTGGGACTCTGCTTGCAGTTATTCAAAGAATACATTGTGCCGGGTACCACTATTATTTCTGACTGTTGGAGGGCTTATGACTGCCAGCGAGATGAAGGTTATGTCCACTTGACAGTCAACCACTCGATGAACTTTGTGGACCCAGAAACCGGTGCCCATACTAATACTATCGAGAGGAGGTGGAGGGAACTCCGGCAGTCGACTCCAAGATACGGGAGGAGAATGTATAACTTCGTCGGGTACTTGGCTGTTGCTTATTTCAAGCTGCATTTTGAGGAACCCAAGACCCGCCTCCACGCATTCTTAAAGGCAGCTGCTGCTTTGTACCCTCCACCCCTTTAAGGTAAGGTCCAAACATTATTCTTAATTATTATGTTTTAGGAAAGTGAGTGTTAGGCTTTCGCCGAAAGTTGCGTCAAGGTATGTTACTATTCAGTGGGGTGCTGCTAAGACAACTCGTACCTTCCACCTTATACCCCCGCCCACGAGCCCTGTGCGTTTACCCCCCCCCCCCCCCCCCCCCCCCCCTTCCCCCCCCCTTAGTGAACAGTATGGCTCCGTGGTGGTTGGGAAATTTAAACATGGCGGTTATGTTTACATTTCCTTCACCGTAACTAATACTTGGTACCTTCCTATAGGACCGTTCTTCGGTGACTTAGACTATGGCAATTGACATTTTCTATGTTATTTTAGTTGCTTTACAAGGGTTGTAAGGAATATTTTTTTCGTTGGTTGGAACTAAACTTTAATATACCTTTGAGTTTGGTGCGGCTATTATGTCACTTTCAAAGGTCAATTACTGCTTAGTTACAGCCGGCAGAATGGATATTACTTTTAAATCTTGTACAGTAACTAAAATAACATAGGAATCAGTCAATTGCCATAGTCTAAGCCACCGCGGATTGCTCCTGTAGAAATACCCGTATAGTATATAAACCTGACAAAAAAATCAAAAACCAAAAAAAAAGCTTTCGAAACTGGGTTTTCTATGTACTTCAGCCTGGTAAAATGTTAAGCAGTACAGTCATTTCCAAGACCATTATAAGATTAAAAACTAACATTTGTGATGGCAGTAAGGAGAAAACTACCGGTTACTAGGTAAAAAGGAAATGCAGTTCAAACCATGACCTCGGGAATAAAAAGTTTCATACTTTCACTAATATAGGCAACAAAATGTTTTATTGCACCGTTACGGTAAATCTAACTAATAACTCAGCGTCAAGTATTTCTTTGGAAATTACAGTTCCCTATAGTATTCGGGTTGCTTATTAAGAATTTACAGTTATTTTTGGGCGGTCAACTGTAATTAACCTCCAGGGGCCAGTACTAAACACTGCGAAATACATTGGACACCCCAATCCCTAGAGGTTGTCGTATTCGCGGTTACGTTCCTTGCAGTCGGTGCGGAGTTATTCCTTAGAATTACATATATACGCTAATATTGTTCAACCGAGTGTTGGGAAGGCTGGGAAAGATGGCGGATTGTCTGTGGTTAGAATGGCCAGTCACGCGACTGCCGCCATATTGGATTTCAAAACTGCCTTGAAAACATTTTACAAAGAGCTCACATGCTTATTTTAGTTCGTATGGGGCTTCCATATATCACATTATGTTGACGAAACTTCAATCATTTGAATGGTATGCTTAAAGATGCAATTTTATTCTTGTTTCACCCATTAAATATCGAGTGAATAAGGACAAGCCACGCGATGACGATGGATCGACTGCGGTTGTTTACCCTTCACACAACCAACAAAGTTCAACCATTGACACCTGACACACAAGCAGAGAAGGTCAACCATTGACACCCTACACACCAGCACCGAAGTTCAACCATTGAAACCCTACACACCAGCACCGGAGTTTAATCATTGACAAATCGACACTCAAGCAATGAAGCTCAATCATTGACAATTTGACACAAGCAACGTAGTTCAATCATCAACACTTAAAAATTGGCAATGGATTTCAATCAAGCAATGACTTCAAAAATACAACCTTACAGAATCCATAGTTGCATTAAGTAACCAGATCCACACAAGAAAGTGAAAAACTATTAACCGAAGTCTTGCAATTCTTAAGTACTAGTATTAACACTACCGACGCTTACCGAGGCAGATCTAGTGTGTCTTTGAATACCCAGGGAGAGTCGCCATTATGAATGGATCGTCCATCAGAGAAGCAAACACTAACCACATATGAGCATGTATCATAACCACAGAATAATTACTACTCATGTAGCAGAGATCGTACTTAAAAGCACAGCACAGGTACCGCTATCAAAACAAGTATAAATACCACAACACAGAAGCTGCTGCAGGAAAAACTGAGTGTGGCAACTGGCAAACGGATCTGCTATTCCGCTTAACAAGGAAGCAGTTACTGTGACTTCACCATCAAGGACCACGGAGCCACCTGTCTTTGAACTCGTGTACCATTCTCGCGGCCTACGGCTTCCTTGACTTTTGTTGAAGGGGATGCTTTCAGAGAACGGTTGATGATTAATGCTAACTCTTTGATTATGTGCTTTGTGACTTCGGTACTTTGATAAAATTGGTTTCTGTGCATCACAACAGGGGACTTTCACCAGTAGTTTACTGAATAAAGAAATAAGAACTAGTCAGTGTATTTAGTGAATTGTTCCGTTAAGAAAAAACGCTCTCAGTCTTTCATTTTGAATTCGGGAATATATATTACTAAAGGACGTTTTCTTTCAGCTATTTTTAGCAAATTATATATATATATATATATATATATATATATATATATATATAATATATATACATATATATATATAATATATATACTATATATATATATATATATATAATATATATATATATATATATATATATATGTGTGTGTGTGTGTGTGTGTGTGTGTGTGTATAAATATATATATAATATATATGTTATATATATATATATATATATATATATATATATATATATATATATATATTATATATATATATATATATATATATATATATATATATATATATATATAATATACATATATATATATATATATATATATATATATATATATATATATATATATATATATATTATATATATATATGTGCAACTGTAATAGACACAATGCCCTCTTAACTTCTTGAATTCATTGCCCTTTTTTGGATGCACTTGTCACTACAAAGCCTGAAGATCCAAGTTCAAAGAAATTTTTGAAGAAATTGTGACCACTTTGAACTTGGATCTTCAGGCTTTGTAGTGGCAAGCGTATAAAAGAGAAGAGCAAAAAACTTTAAGATGGCATTGTTGCTATTACAGTTGCATATGTATCGGTAAA
>NC_087206.1:93577952-93590452 GCF_015104395.2 Macrobrachium nipponense
TCCGAAAAAGCCAATGTTGAATACTGTAAATTTTCATTATTCAGATTTTGAAAACTGCACCCGACCTTCCATCACTGTTTGGAATATTTCTGTCTTGATTTTGTTTCCTTTAGCAGGACTGAATCCAAATCCAGCCCAGTTCTCCACCGATCTCATCTCATCTTCTCGTCTTGCTCTCCTAGGACTGACTGGTTGGATGACTTCATATTTATCTACTTGCAAAATTGGAATTTCATTCTCCAATGTTGTCTTCAATTTTTATAAACTCCCAACCTTCTGAAGGGAATTGAACTGAATATAGAATATAGACCAAAGGCCAATTACTGGGGCCTATTAGGTTCTTCAGCTCTGAAACGGAAACTGACAGTAAAAGGTTTGCAAGGTGCAGCACGAGGGAAACCTCGCAGTTGCACTATGAATCAAGTGTTAGGAGAGGATGGAAAATACGGTGCAAGAAAAAGAATATGGCGGAAGGCACAGTAAAAGGAACGAAAAGGAGTTGAAGCTAGGGATCGAAGGGGACACTGTAAGTAACCTTAAGTAATAATGCCTACAGTGTACCACACTGTAGGCATTATTACTATCCCCTTACGGGAATCCACAGGGAAGGTTGCCAACTCTTTCGAGATTAAAATTTACGTCTTCATCTTTCCCCCTCTTTTTCTTGTTCATGTCTGTCATTGATAGGAACTTTGGCCTTTCAATCCCATTGGTAAAAAAATAAAAATAAAAAAAATAATGGTAACTACCTTAACTTTCCTTGTGAAGTTTTTTTTTTTTTTTTTTTTTTTTTTTTTTTTTTTTTTTGTTTTTTTTTTTTTTTTTTAAGAATCTCCCAGCTAGAGTGCGCTTTGCCTATAGATTTACAAGTGGTTTATCATATACATCATACTTCTCTCGGTGCTGTTATTAACAGTGGGATATCTTAATACATCAGAACGTATCAGCTATACTAATAAGGGAAGTTTCGATGGTAACGTTTATATAATTCATGTATTATACTGTGGATCTGCATCGAATTCCTGCGAAGAAGCAACATAGCGTTGCTTCTCTCTTCCAAGATCCATACCAACCAGGCTTTACTGAGATGCGAATGGACATTCCAGTGTCCATAAGAAACAAGTGAAATGCGCAATCGAGTCTAGTACAGCTTATAATGCTGTACGAAACTCTCAGACACGGTCCATGAAACTCTCAGCCAGACGTGGTGGCCTTTTTTTGTTGAGTTATCGGACGCATGATTATACCTAACTTCAACTTTAAGTAAAATAAAAACTACTGAGGAAAGAGTGATGCAATTTGGTATGTTTGATGAACGGATGGTGGATGGCAGGATCATAACAATTTACAGCCCTCTAGCTTTAGTAGTTTTTAAGATCTGAGGGCGAACAGGAAAAGTGTGGACAGACAGACAAAGCCGGCAAAATAGTTTTCTTTTACAGAAAACTAAAATACGATAAGCACTTTGAATTCGAAAAACCTGTGGGACTGTGTGTAGAGCAAGAGCAATGCTATGTAACATTTCTCTATGATTACCATTCCCAGTTCTAGGTTGTATACGAAAATTAAAGATTCCCTGCTCCCCCTCTAAAAAAGCTAAAAGACAATGATTATGGAAATCTCCTAGAGCTATTTTCTGGATAATAAAAAAGGAAGGAAAATAAGTGAGCTGAAAACATCGGAAATTTTAGACCCACTTGAAAAGTAAATATTTCACTCGAACAATCTTAAAAATGTCCAGACACGACAGATTTGGGCAAAGTACGAGCCGGCCAGCCAAATGTTATTCAAAATGAAAGAGAAAGGTAATTTTATCTTTCAAATATGTTTCATGTGAAGTTCCTACTTTAAAGTACTAATTATTAAAATTGTTTTCCTACTAAGTTACTTTGTATACCAATTAATAAAAATCAACTGCATTTCTTTCTTTAAAAGCCTTTCATATTGTCCATTTTAAATACTAATTATTTTGCTTAATATACTACGCGGCCTTATAAAATTGTAAATTTTTTAATGTGATCCTTGCACTGAAAAGTTTGCCCACCCCCTGGCCTACGGAATAATAGTCGTTAGTATTGCATAACTTTTGCCTTAAACAATTCATAAAACTCTGGATGCAAAATACGTTGAGAAGAAGCATTTCTACTTACATCTAATATTACATAGGCGACGGGTAAACCATTTCCACAGTTCCGGTAATAAACAGGATAATGATCCGATATTCATATTTATTGTCACACAAGGTTACAGAAATCGATAAATCAACTTCTCTCTCTCTCTCTCTCTCTCTCTCTCTCTCTCTCTCTCTCTCTCTCTCTATGCTTATGTTCATAAGAACATTTGAAATAACATACGTATACACTTGCGTAAGCTTAAGTGACGGTGTATAGTTTTAGAAAACTGTCCTAACGACCTTCAAAAATCCCAGAACAAGCAAAACGTTTCCTTTTGTGCCTTGTGATGGACCCCACCAATGGTGATTTTTTTTTTTTACCTAATGATCGAAGTGACACTTGTTCGGCATTCTTGTTTGTACTTCCGTGATTCTCCAATTTCCGTCAAGTGACACTTTAGAGAAGAGTAAACACTTGCCACGGCGACTCATTAGCTCCCCGAATACAGGTTTTTCTTCACGACTATAATTTCTCTCCCAAAGCCCCTACTCATGTACTAGCTCCCTTTGCATCTCGAAAAAAATTCATTCATCTTTATAAATCTGGTACTTCATCTAGGCTAATACTTTATTTTTTCTAAATATGAACATTTCTACACTGTTTCGCCGTGTTTAGTACTAGCCCGTCATGGTCAAATGTCCCTAAAGTACCACCAAGGGTTGTTGTTGTTTGAGATTAAGGTGGCCCTTATGCCAGACTCGAGGATCAAATGTGGTGAAATGCACTTAGGGGCATTTGACCCCCGACGGGCTAGTACTAAACACGGCGAAACAGTGTAGAAATACGCAGGTAGACCGCCTATTAATTAAAGTAACACCAAAAATGAATTATCATACAATAAAACCTACACTAACTTTCTGATAATAGGATATTTAAGAATCTTCAATATTTTGTTCTCGTTTTTCGGACTTTAGATCTTTAGCTTTATGTTCTGTAAATTTACGTCTCCTAGTTGATAGACTTGCCGCCTCAATTAATTCTCATCCATGGTTTATCTCACCTTAAATCACTCAGAGCAGCAAAACTAGTCTTAAGAGACCGAATTTAGCCTTGGTTCAACTTGACTCCAGTCAACTCCACAGTGACAGGATTGCTCTCCCCAAGGTAACTGGGATCAGGATTATTGGCTTTTCAATAGTATCGTCAGAGGAGTGTAATTCCATTGAGGAGTTAGAGATGTGTGTTTCTGATGATAGAAGTTCACTCTCGGCGTGGTTCAGAAGTCACGTAAAGCCGTTGGTCCCGTTGCTGAATAACCTTGGTTCCATGCAACGTAAAAACACCATACAAACAAACAAACAGAAGAGTGTAGACTTGTTTCTTTTTATATAAGTTTATAAAGCTTTCACACCTATGAATCAGGCGCTTGCGTGTTTGTGGATGCCAAGAAAATATCTTCCGTTTGATTTTATATTCAGAAGTGGATTCTGGGCAACTAAGGTCATTAAATGAGAAAAAAATGAGAGTTATCACAACCAGGAATTAATTTTAAACGGCTGTCTTGATGGTTCCTACCGAATTGCTTACATTGTCTTTCCAAAAAAAATTAAGTATATCTTAGTTTTACCAGGACCACTGAGCTGATTAACAGCTCTCCTAGGATTGGCCCGAAGGATTAGATATTTTCACGTGGCTAGGAACCAATTGATCACCTAGCAACGGGACCTACAGCTTATTGTGTTATCCGAACCACAATATATCGAGAAATGAATTTCTATCACCAGAAAAAAATTCCTCTGATTTCGCGTTGGCCACATTGACTTTCTAGACTCTTATAGACTTTGACTCGGAAGGAAGAAGTTAAAAATCTAGATTTAACAACGAAATCTCGACTTTTTCAAACATAAGTCGAGCATTTCAACTGAAGACACTGGCTTGTCATTTAGTGAGGTGAGTAGATCTTAAGCCTGTCTGACATTTTGAAAGGTGATCTTAGGAAAACCGTCACCACATGACCACGTGACCAAATGCTCACCTGAAAAATCCAATGCAGCCATCACAGGTTCGTTACCGAGTATCCGAACCCTCACTACATCCTCCGTATTGCGGGTGCCCGGTAATAAAGTCACAGGAAGAAGTTACAGAAAAGAAGTCACAATTTTAGCAGTGAAAAAGTTACAGGAAAAAAGTCACAACTTTGGCAGTGGAAAAGTCACAAGAAAAAAAAGTCACAATTTTGGCAGTGGAAAAGTCACAGGAAAAAAAGTCACAATTTTGGCAGTGGAAAAGTCACAGGAAAAAAAAGTCACAATTTTGGCAGTGGAAAAGTCACAGGAAAAGTCACAATTTTGGCAGTGGAAAAGTCACAGGAAAAAAAAGTCACAATTTTGGCAGTGGAAAAGTCACAGGAAAAGTCACAATTTTGGCAGTGGAAAAGTCACAGGAAAAAAAAGTCACAATTTTGGCTGTGAAAAAGTCACAGGAAAAAGTCACAATTTTGGCAGTGAAAAGTCACAGGAAAAAAGTCAAATTAATTTGCAGTCTTTTGTTAATGTTTTTACGGCAATCCCCAACGGGCTATTACTAAACACGCCGCAAAGGTGGATACATACCGAGTTAAAACCCTTGTGAGTCACTATATAAGAAAAATTAATATGACTTTTTTTTCTGTGACTTTTTTGTGTGACTTTTCTATTTTTTTTTTTAAACCTGGATTCGTATTAAGTACTGCTACGTCTTTACACTTTCCGTTAGTAATACTGCATCCTTACATCCCTGGTGGGTACTATCATGCCCTTACCTTTTCTCGAACACTAATGAGTATTATCACGTCCCTAATTGATCTCTAATGGGTATAACCATGGCATTGTGCTGTTTCTAAGGGGCATTCCTGCTTCCTTACATCTTCTCCAGTAGGGACTTCTACGTCCTTGAATCTCTAACGGGCATTTCCTGCCTTCCCTGATGGACACTGACACGCTTTGATATCTGCTCTGATCGATATTACTACATCTTTATTTTATCGAAGACTATTGGGTACTATCCCTTTCTTAAATCGTCCCTAATGATCACAACTGCGTCACTGTAGTCTCTAATGGGTTCTCCCGCTTTCCTACATCTTCCCCAATGGGCATTTCTACGTCCTTATTTTTTCTGTAAGGAGTATTTTAATATCTTTACATCTACATCAATGGGTACTGACAACGTCCTTTAATATATCTCAATGGGCACTCCTACGTCTTTAAATCTTCTCTGCATGGGTACTTCCATGTCCTCACATTATACAGTATATAATCGCCTTTTCTCCTCCAATAGACGGATACTCCAATCCATAAGACAGTCCCTCTTATACCCTCACTGCCATCATCCCTCATAGTTTCACAAACGGACATATAAAACCCTCTTTACAACAACAATTAAAATGAACGAGCAGGCACTGTTGCAATAAAATCACTCTAATTGCCTGAGGAACAAAGGTCGCTAATCCAGCTGAAGTCATAAAATACTTTATCCAGTAAAACCTACAATAATCCCAACGACCATTTCGTAACCGAAAAAAATGCGTCCATGCTTCAAAAGCAATCCAGGCAAAACGGCAGGTAAGATCAGAGCCAGTACTTTCATAACGAGAGCTTTTGACACAAACAGCCATCTGTAGCAATAAGAGCAGAAGCTACGAGAAGCCATTGCATAAAACGGAATAGCATAAAACTTCGACCTATGATAATAACTTTAATATAGTTATTTACAGATGTCAACGAGAATTGTAAACCCTTCATTCACATCAATAGGTCCACAATTTCATCCATTCGGAGAGCAGGAGATAAATCTAGGATATAGAGGATGTTTCAGGTTAATATATCTATCTTTGAACGCGGCCATAACGATTTTACACCTATTACTGAGTGACACTTTTTCAAGCCAGTGAAGATTTTACACGACAGTTCATTATATGATTAAATACTTTTAAAACTATTTTACAAACACCAATAATTTCATAAGTAATCAAAACGTAATGCAAAAGAATCTTCTCTATATTTCTGCATCATCCTTCACTAACTGTAGTACAAAACATTGCTACATTATTGGAATACCCATGGCACCTTTCGGTTCCGATAGATGTCACTTGGGCCTTAACGGAATGGACATTACTTGGGAAGATTGTCAGAATAAAATAAGGGAATTGCCAGTTTCCCAAATCACGGTAGTTTGGAGGCCGGTGACCAAGTAGCGATGTTGCTGTCGTCTGGTAGTTCCAGAACCGATTCTCTCTCTCTCTCTCTCTCTCTCTCTCTCTCTCTCTCTCTCTCTCTCTCTCTCTCATCAAGAAGACTGGAGTTCATCGACGTCTGTCATGAAGGATATACCCCTAACACATCAGAGCTCCCGGGAACAAATTTTTCACTTTCTGTATTTTGTTTCTAAAATATCAATTACAACAATCCGATCCTGATGTGGGGATAAGTCAGGTGGGCACCGCAAGCTAAAGTGTTCGATGGATGCCAGTTCGCTAGGCGCGAGTTCGATTCTCCTCTCTGCCAATGTAGAATCAGAAGAATTTATTTTTGGTTATTAAAAATTTATTTCGCGATATGATGTGGTTCGGATCCTAGTATAAGCTGTAGGTCCTGTTGTTAGGTAACCGATTGGTTGCTACCCACGAAAATATCTAATCCTCCGGGCCAGACCTAGGAGAGGTGTTAACCAGCTCAGTGGTCTGGTTAAATCCAGATATACTCAAGTGTTCGATGGAGCAATTTATTCACTCATTCATTTGCCAAGTCTCATAAAACGTATTCTTTGTCTGCTGTCTATCTTGCCTAAGCCTAAGGTAAAACTAGCTATCAATAGTAATATGTAAAATGAATTGGAAATTGTTTTTATTTGATTGTATTCAAAGTCAGACGAGGTTCCATAAATAACCGTAAAAGCTACTATATCTTGCAAAAGCAACATGGACACTAGATTCACGTTGCCTGAACTCAGATTCAGACTGTGTATCATGAATAATTGCAAAATGACACACAGGCTGAAAATAGCATGGAATTACAGGAGCCTCTGTTCCACTAGTAAATTTCTATTCTAAACATGTTTGACTTCAAGCAGCAAATGTAACTAAAAAAATCCAGGTAAAAAAAAAGAAAGAAAAAAAAAAAAGCTACAGAAAAAAAGTCACCGGAAAAGTCTCATTAATCTTTCCTAGGTAGTGATCCCCTAAGGGGTTTTTTTTAACTCTGTATGTATCCACTTTTTAACTCTTTATGTATCCACTCTTTAACTCTGCATGTATCCACTTTTTAACTCTGCATGTATCCACTTTTTAACTCTGTATGTATCCACTTTTGCAGCGTGTTTAGCACAAGCCCGTTAGGGAACACCGTAAAATCATAAGACTGCAAATATCATAATGATTATGACCCTCAAGAAATATTTTGAATTTTTCCCAATGACTTTATTACGGACCACCAGAAATTAATATGACTTTTTGTGTGTGATTTTTTCCCTAGCCAAAATTGTGCCTTTTTTTCTGTGACTTTATTCCCGGACGCCGTACCGAAAGAGGTAAAAGTATAGCGGCTTAGATGTTTTTGTTTTCGCGTCTTGATTTTCCCTGACAAACGTAAACAAAACCAGATTTCCTTCTGAAGGTTATATATCTCTTGTCTTACGAGACAAGTTCGGCTTGCGTCAATAAGTTGTAAATCCATTTCTTTAAAGAAAACGGTTTTTATAAGAAATCATTACCTTGAATGTAAGGCAAAATTACTGGACACAAGTATATATATTTCAGCGTACAATAAAACAATTCGGTGCATCAAAAAATACCTGCACAAATATAAAAATTGTTTGTCACTTCAAGGTCCGGCATGAATGCAAAAGTAAATTTATTTTCGAATGCGCCTCCAACCATCATAAATCAGGTTTCGAGATGAACTCCCCGGTATTGGCTGCCAATACCATAATAAAACCATCTCTCTCTCTCTCTCTCTCTCTCTCTCTCTCTCTCTCTCTCTCTCTCTCTCTCTCTCTCTGGCATGCGCACGCACTTACTCTTTCTAATTTTACTGGTGTGCCGTGGAACACATCAATGCGAGAAATGACAAGTAAAGTTTAAAAAAAATCATTTTTATTAGATAGATATTTTCGGTATTGATATGTATTGTATAGTTGTATGCAACAACATCACTGTCAGTGACACAAAAAACACATTCAGACATTTATTGCTTGAAAAAATAATGTATTTTATCAAGAGCTTCTCATAAATTCTCATTATCTTTCATTGCATCCTGTATTACAATGGGAATATGAATTAGGACTAATTGATTGATATTTTTATCATTCGGATTAGTTACTTTTAGTGTCATTGACTCTGGGAACTTTATTTTTGGTGGTGGGTGCTGAAAATAATAATAATAAAAAAGTAATTACTGTCCAAATTTGAATTCTACAGAAATCCTCCGACATCTCTTAACAGTATATAGAATTTAGGCCAAAGGTCAAGCGCTGGGACCAATGAGATCATTCAACGCTACAACGAAATTCACAGTGAAAAGGTTTGAAAGTTGCAACAAGTGAAAAACCTCGCAGTTGCACTATGCAACAACAATTATTAGAGGAGGATGGACAGCAAGATAGAAGAAAGAAAAATTGAACGGAGGTACAGTAAAAGGAATGAAAGTGGTTGAAGCTGGAGCCGAAGGGACGCTGCAAAGACCCCTTAGTAATACCTACAGTGGATCACGTGAGGTGCACTGACGGTACTAACCCCCTTCGGGATCCATCTTCTCCGAGAACTATACAGAGAGGTACTTACTTTCCTTCTTCATCTCGGCAGTCCAAGGAGAAAGAGGCTTTATAAAACCGCTAGACCAAGAAGGCAAATTACTGGAAAGACCGCACTCGAAACCATAGTCTCTAGAAACCGAGATTAGGATTGGCAGCGGTATAGAGAATGTAGCATTAATATATGGAGATGCAACCGGCGCAAGAGCCTTGAACTAGACCAAACACGAGTCAGAAACCCGTTCTCATGACGGATGACCTAAAACCTCACCAGTGGCTGGGTAGTTGTTGGAAATCCTTATAGACCGAATGAGCTTAAGAAGAATGTGTGGGTTCTTATAAACCAAGTTCTACAAATATATAAAGATTTAATCAATTTCATATGAACTTTAAAACTTTGCTAATATAGTTGTGTGAGAAATAATTGCTTTAGGGCAGCGGTTTTCAACCTTTTTCATACCCGACCCCTTATGAGCAACTGTCAGGGCAAATATGACCGAAGACACCCTTTCAGATATTCTATTTAATAACACTCATATGTAATGTTTTAGTAGTACAAAAACAGCACTGCAATGTGATAAATTTGCTACTTCCATTAAAAAGATGTCATTATAACTATTTCTGTTAAATAAGCTTCGGGTAACGACGCTTGAAAGAATCTAAAAAACATACCCTCGCTCAGAAGGTATGTTTTTAAGATTTTTTCAATGGCTGGAGACCCCTCTGGGGGTCGCCATCCCCAGGTTGAAGATCCCTACTTTAGGGTTTACCAAGAACCAAAATCCAATTGAAGCCTGAGCATCTTCGTTTGTGGTTCATAGAATAAATTCAATATCTTTTAATTCAACACATTACCTTTGAGAAAATCTTACTGGGTATGAATGAAGCAAGTGCAAGATTAAACAATAACCTTGAAAACCAAATTAGAAAATACAGAGCATCTTTTTTAAAACCAATTTATAAACAGTAATAATCCCTATTTATCAGCAAGTGATGAGGAGTTTAAAGTTTCTTATCCAAAGGCATTTCTCGTCAAAGGGAATTTTAGTTCAACACCAAAAAGATCCTGGAGAGAATGAATAGTTGGTGATCAGAAGGCCATTAAGGATATTCTACTTTCTACCAAAATTGTTATATTTCATTCCCTTTTATTACGACTTTTTTATCTTTAGCCGAAGGGAAAATTATTTAATGCTATATCTTCTCCAAAGACCAGCATAAGGTTTATGTAATAAAATTATAGATCAAACTGTTTCTTTTCAGAACTCTCGAAGGTTGTTTAAAAGCTGATTTTATAACCAATATGAAAATAACTCGTAGCCAAACATCGTCTTCCCTTCTGACAATTAATATGCATAGGATAACAAACTAGAACAGGAGTTAACTTTTTTTTTTTTGTAGTACGTATTTGTGTTATTAATGCATACATATTGAATAATATATAGTATATATTATTTAATATGTATGTACCACTAAGTATATATGTATGCATGTCTTAAACCTGAATTGTCTTACATTTACTGTAGTTGATTATTTACGCTTATGCATGCGCAAACTCATGTGTATTTATGTGAACGACGAAGTTCATGTAAATGTAAAAAATTCTGTATAGTTAACCCTGCCTACAGAGTTCGCGAAAGGATAAAATAAACCAGGAAATTCCGTGTATCACAGTGTTTCTTCTTCTTCTTCCTCTTCTTATCTTCAATACTGGTAAAAAATACAACGGAAAGTCATAAGCGAATAACTGTAATATGTACTAACAACCAAACATGTATAATTTCAGTTACATAAGAGCGCTCAACATAACCAAAGTTGGCAGTCGGCGGCGTCTCTACGAAAACCTCGTTTACTTTCAAGTCTACTTAGGCCTAGTCGTGAGCTCCAGCTCCATGGATGGAAAGGAGGGAGACATCTTTGAAGATAATGAACCTTGTGACCTCATCTCTCTAATTACAGTGTTTAATTTTGAAATAAAAGTCGAGGAATATCAAAATAGAAAGAGAGAGAGAGAGGAGTGTTACTAGAGTTAGTGTATCACACATAGTCAGAAGTATATAATATGAAAACTTGTAGGGTAATGTACAGTCACACTTTTATCTCATAAAGTGTTAAGTAAAAATATGTAGGCGGAAGGAAAAGGACCAAATAAAAGAACATGAAATAAACAAATGAATGAAAAAATAGCAAAACCAGTATGAGAGAGAGAGAGAGAGAGAGAGAGAGAGAGAGAGAGCTGCTGAGGGCAAATCATGATATGAACCCATATTGACAGAGAGACTCGATTCAATACGATCTCTACAGTGTCGCATATCACAGCAGCTGGCAGCTGTATATTATGCAGTTCAAATAGATATCAATGGACATCCATCTGAATAGAACACAGCCCGTTTGTTCGGGAGTTCGTATTTTGGCGGCCACGTTCATTTCGGAAGCGCCTCAGTGGCGTGATCGGTATGGTCTTGACCTGCCACCTCGATGACCGCGAGTTCGATTCTCGGGCATTCCATTGAGGTGTTAGAGATGTGTATTTCTGTATTTCTGGTGATAGAAGTTCACTCTCGACGTGGTTCGGAAGTCACGTAAAGCCGTTTGTCCGGTGCTGAATAACAACTGGTTCCATGCAACGTAAAAACACCATTCAAACAAACAAACGTTCATTTGGGGCCAAACAAAAATAAATCTTAATCTACTGCCTTTTCAGATCAGTTTTACGAATTCCAGACGAGAAAATAGTTAGAAAGTAAATAGAGATGAAGTGAAGCATTGTGTAAGATTAAGACAATATTCTTAATTGCAAAGGTATACTGTGTCGGTGACGTGACAGTAACAAAGGTCAATTACCCAAAAACACCAATCGGTCATTGTTCGTAGATGCTATAATTTTGCCTTTGAATATAGCAACCGTTTTCGATAGTTTTTTGAGGTGAGGTTGTTGGTAACTTTCCTGTCCAACGGATGTTCAAAGGGCTTAAAGAGACAACGGCCCTGGTTTTCGTTGGTGTTAACTCCTCCATGAACTACCGAATGAACACAATTGCTGAACTTTGCTAATCAAACTACCAGCCGTACAGTTATTGTGTTACTACTGTTTTACACCGCACACATAAACACATAGTACATATATGTGTTTGTGTGTGCGCACGCGTGTAAATGTATTTTTCAGTTAATTTTATTTTCGTTCATACAAATATTAAATATCCTCTATGCTCACACACACAAATATATATATATATATATATATATATATATATATATATATATATATATATATATATATGTATGCATATATATGTGTGTGTGTGTGTGTGTGTGTGTGTGTGTGTGTTGTGTGTGTGTAGGCGCGCGAGCGCAAATAAATTTTTTCCGTTTACTTCATTTCCATTCATACAAATATTAAATATCCTCTAAGCGCTTCGTGCATTCTGTCTGGTCGTTCCCTCTTTGCTTTTCGCTCCCATACAACCGATTTGATCCCTACCGAGGAAAGTTACCATTGACATGGCCGCTCCGTTACCTGCCGTCTGTTGTTTATCCTCTGGGGGAACAGAGCACCGAGACTAATTGGATCACTCCTCGAAATTCTATAAATAATGCAAATCT
>NC_087206.1:93595452-93645452 GCF_015104395.2 Macrobrachium nipponense
AAACTACAGATATAGTAACCGAAGGAATGGACAGATGAAGAACCTAATTCAGTGGAAGAACAGGTATTAGATTGCACAACAGAAGAAATTGTTAAGGATAATTCACAAAATGATTCTGAGAAAGAAAACGATGAAGGCGACTCGATAAAACTGGGGAAAGGCACAACAAAAAGGAATGGTGGAAATGAGCTAGGGGAAGAAACGAAGGAAGAACTTGTCTCAGTAGAACCGTTGGACTGCATAAGGGAAGAAAATGTTTATGGAAAACTGGAGAAAGGGGTAATCGATGGTGGGACAAATTATGAGGACGAAAGGGATCTTTTTGAGGACACTCTTGATTACGAGCAGGATGATGACGATGAAGGAAGGCCAAGAATTAGGGTTTCCCAACCAATAGGTGTCAGTGAAATGCGTACGTCAAACACAAAGGTTGAGATTCATAAGGAGGTTAAAGAAAATGAGTTTACAGAAAATGAAGCAGCAAGTATAGTAAAAGGAAAAGAAGAGGGAAAAATGGATTGTGAGGAAATATATTATGAGATGTCAGCGCCCCAAACAGAACTTTACAGTACTGATATGGAAACGCAAACATGGCATACAAAAAAAGACTCTAGCAATAAACTTAAGATAACGCTGAAGAAAGACCAGGGTCAAATCATGGAGAGGATGAACCAGAATTTATCATCAGATAATGAAACAGGAAAGTGTACTTAAAGCAATTTAACCCAGTATTGTATGTTTTTTTTACATAATATACAAAATTCATTTCATCCACATTAAATAGAGCTACAGTTAACTTAAATGGACTTAATACTTTGAATAAGCAAATCAAAATAATAAACTTTATGTTTCTTTATAAACTAGATATAATTTTCGTCCAAGAGCATAATATAAAAGGGGAAGGGAAACTGGAATATGTTGAAAATTACTGCAAAGTTTTGATTAATTATACACAAATGCTTAAGGGTGGAATAGCTATCTTTGTAAATAAAACATCTAATGTGGAAATTTTGAATTTTGAAAACGATATTGATGGTTATGTTATGAGTGTTAATTGTCGTTATTCAAACGTTACTATTCAATTATTAAATGTGTATGTACCTGCTGGGAATAGTAAGAGAAAAGAAAGGGAGAAATTATTTAATACAGATATTTTATATTTCTTAAGGAACAAATAAGCAATATCATAATGGATGGTGACTGGAATTCTATTACCTGTATGAGAGATTGTTCAAATTCAGATAGTGAACTTCTATCAAAGTCATTAGTAAGCTTGAATAGCAACTTGAAACTTATAGATGCTTGGGTTTCATGTCATCACCAGGTGGAGTATGCTTATGTTAGGGAGAATTATGGCCCAAGGCTGGATAGGTTTTATTTAAAAGATTTACATAACCATGTGGCAAATATTCAAAATATTCCTGTTAGGTGGACTGACCATTGTATTATAGTATTAGCCTTGAAATTAGAAAATGTAGCGTCGCCAGGGAAACGGTACTGGAAACGTTATAGTAATACTCTAGATAAAGATATTGTAAGAGAAAATTTTCTTATGACCTGGAATAATATTAAGAGGAGCAAAGATAGTGGTGAAAATATTTTGTGTTGGTGGGAATATGCGAAAGCCCGGCTGAAATCTTTCTTTATCACAAGTTCAAAGCAAATTAACCAAGCAAAATATGGCTTATTGAATTTACTGAACTACCAGTTGAAAGAAGAAATAGGAAAAGGTGTACTGAATAAGGACAAGTTTTCGTTAGTGAACTCTTTGAAATTAAGAATAAATAGTATTCAAGATGAGATCTGCGAAGGGGTCAATATGAGAGCAAAGGTGGATGATAAATTAAAGGGTGAACAAGTTTCAGCGTACCTGTTAGGGAAGGAGAAAAACTTTAAATCGTACGTAAATAAGATAAAGAGGGAAGATGGTAGCGAAATAGTAAACCCTAAAGCTATTACTTTAAATATAAGGGAATATTTTGAAAAGCTTTTCAAAAAAGTGAAATGTGATAAGTCTTATCAAGACTTGTTTTAGAATTTAGTAGATAAAGTTATTGATAGGAATGAAAATGATATTTTAACCTCAGAAGTGACAGAGTCTGAAGTATTGAAAGTATTGAAGGGAGGAAGAACGGTAAAGTCCGGGAATAGATGGTCTGTCTCACTGTTGAGTTTTACAAAAAGTTTTGGAAGGAAATAAAAAACGATTTTGTAAGCATAGTAAAGTTTATTTTTAGATATAAGACCATCTCTAAAATGAATAAAGGAATAATAACGCTTACGCCGAAGGAAGGAGACTTAGGTTTTATTACAAACTGGAGGCCAATAACAATGTTAAACGTGGATTTTAAGATAATAGCGAAAATAATAACTAATAGATTGAAGAATGTGTTACATTTAATTATTTCCCGCGAGCAGTTTAGTTGTGCAGATGATAGGTCAATTATCAACTTGAATTCCATTATGAGAGATATTATGATTTATGCAAATAACAATGATAAATAAGGTGCGTTAATAAATCTAGACTGGTCTAAAGCTTTTGATCGTGTGGATCATGACCTTTTATATGCTATATTGAGCAACTTTGGTTTTGACCCTAGTTTCATTCAGCTAAGACAAATGTTATATACAGACGCTGAAAGTGTAGTATGCATAAATGGTAATATCTCTGATCCGTTCCCCATAAAAAAAATCGGTAAGGGAAGGATGTCCATTATCCATGATTTTGTTTATTATCTACCAGGAACCTTTTTGCAGGATGATGAAAATGAAGCTTGTAGACATGTCATTGAATTTGCCAAATAATTTAAAGGTCCCTGTTCTAGGATATGCTGATGATTCTGTTATTATAGTTACTAGTGATAAAGGAATATTAGAATGTTTTAATATAATCACAGATTATGAAAAGGCAAGTGGTGCAAATCTGAACAGAAATAAAACTTCAATTTTAGGCATTGGGAAATGGAGAAATAAATCAGCATGGCCAATAAATGGATGTCATTACCTTCATGATTCCTGTAAAATACTAGGTATTTATCATAGCAATAATTATCAAGATAGTGTTAATCTAAATTGGAGTAATCTAGAGGGTAAGATAAACAAAGTGATAGGTATGTTTAGGAATAGGAAGCTGCAAGTGTTTCAAAAATGTATTATAATAAATTGAAAAATGTTAGCAAAAACGTGGTATGTTCCACATGTATATACAGTTCCAAAGGAGTGTGCAAAACGAATACAGGAGTTTATTTAGATACCTATGGAATGAAAGCTGTGAACCTATTGCAAGAAATACCGTATTTTTACCAAAGACAGAAGGTGGGCTAGGAATGATGAATATTCTACATAAATCGAAAGTCATTATGTTCAGAACTTTTAACAAGATTTCTATAAGTAAGTGTTATGGTTTTGAAATTATGTATTTTTATTGTGAAATAAAAGCTAGTGTTTTGATGGAAACTGAAAAAAATGATAGAGACTGTACTATTTTTATCACATCATATTATAGTGAGATGACTGATGTTTTAAGGAAAGTATATCGTTTAAAGAATCATCCTAAGGGGTCTGTTAAAGAAATATGCTGGTTACTTATGAACTGTAAAGACTATAAACCAAAGGTAGAGTTATTGTACCCGCTTTTTAATTGGACGCAGATTTGGAAGTATGTAAATAATAAGTACATTGATAAGAAGAGCATAGATACAGGTTATAGATATGTTCATGAAATACTTAATACAAAAGATAGGCTGCATATGATGAAAATCTCGAATGAAGATAAATGTCTCTTTTGTGGCAATATTGAAAATAATATGCACATATTTTATTTCTGTCCCTCGTCAAAAAACATTCTGGTTTGGTTAAAGTCAATACTAAAAAGCTGTTGTAAAATTGAAACTGATAGATTACTAAAGATTCTTAAACTGGATTTCAAGACACCATCGAAGAAAGACGAAAACACAGCAATGGTGTTACTATCAGTTTTTGTAGCAGGAGTATGGTCTGGTCGATCTTTGGGTCTGTTGACAGACGACCCAAACTTGATTACTTATATAGAGAATAAAATGTCAAAAACGAAGTTTATACTGAGTAAAGTTTATGCAAATAAATTAGACAAGCTGTTTACCAAAGAATATGTACTTAATGCTATTGTAAAATAAAGAATAAAAAAAAGTAAGTTACTCTATAGGATATAAGGCTTACATACTTTGTTATTTGTAAGGGTTGTAATTTGTTATTGTCAATATTGTATATATGAATGTATATGAAGCCATTGTATTGATCCTATTGTAAATTTTATCAATAAAAAGAAAAAAAATTATCAACTTTTAAACTATCCCCTACCATGGTTAGGCTGGCTAACTGCCCTTACTCTTCCTTCACCCATCTTACCTATCAGCTAAGAAAAAAAAAAAATCTCGAGAGTTTGGCCGTCTTTGTCTTATTTCTGCATTGCAATGAAGTTTCGATAATGACGACGTTCATGGAGTTCGTCTTTGATGTAGTGTGGTATTGTCGTGACAATGTAATGGTTTGAGATGTTTTAGGTTCTTATAACCGAAAAAAGTGAGAAGAATTTGGTGACAGTTGGTTACCATTGGTACGTAAGTTTGTTTGTGTGCTGCTACGAGAATTTCTGCACGTGCTTCTGTATGTCATATTGTAATTGCTCACGCCAAGACTGGTGTACTGTCTGTCTTTTGCTTGGCAAACATTTAAAGAGATGTATTGAAGAGAGAGGACGACTTTTCCTTGCAGATACTACAAACAGCATTTGAATATTCTTGGATGTACCCGAAATTAAGAGTACTTTACAAGACTTGTGAAAATAAATAAATAAATAAATAAATAAAAATAAATAAATAAATAAATAAAAATCAATAAATAAATAAATAATAAAAAATGAATAAACATATTAATAAAAATAAATAAATAAATGAAATAAAAATCAAAATAAAAAACAAATAAAAATAAATAATAAAAAAATGAATAAACATAAAAAATACATAAATATATAAAAATAAATAGATAAATAAATAAATGATAAATAAATAAATAAATAAATAAATAAAATAAATAAATAATAAAAAATAAATAAATAAAAATAAATAAAATAAAAATAAATATATAAAAATAAGTTAATAAAAAATAAAAATAAATAAATAAAAATAAATAAAATACGTACCTGCATGATTTAGATGTTATCAAGAATCCAGGACTTGCTATTTTTTTTTACTTTAATACAAATAACGTTAGGTATTCATGTGTTCACCAAGTCCTAGTACTTACATCAATTATTGTTAATAAATAAATTCATTGATATTTTTTCACACACAGTTTTTATCCATAAGCCTTGTTGTATTGGGTAGTCTATGGAACATTGAGAACGGATATGTTTTGTTTAAAGAGCCTGGTTATGGGATAAACAAGACCCGTAACAGTTAAAAATATATACTGTTTTCTAAGTGACATTGTGTATTATATTCGTATTGCTGACTTGTCTAATAATGATCAAACAAATCGCATCATTTCTGAAAACATTAATAAGAGCATAACTACTTGCAATGTCTTATTAAAATAGTCACTCGGTGTAATCTTGGATATAATAATATGAAATCTACTTAAATATTCGAAAAAAGAATGTTTAAAGCACTAACTGATTTAAACCCTGCGTAAATAACTTTAAGAAATGAAAAAGCCTCTTCCCATTTGGAAAAAATACCGAACAAAAATGAGTTATTATTAACAAAGTTACACATCAATGGGCAAATCCGGATTGAGCTGGCTTTTCCAAAAATTTATATTAAAAAAAGAAATATGAGCCTAACAGTTCTCAAGAATTGCGGGTAGCCTTATATATTTTATACCCCACCCATCTCTCTCCCTCTTCTATAGGCCCTATGTTGGTATTCAACCATGAAAAAGGAGTCTGGAAGCTGGCGATAAGCATAACAGATGGCCTAGCCCTGGGTAAGAACGTGTTAAGAGGAACCGGTATTTTTATAAATATATATTCCGAATTACGGGACCCCATAACATTATATAAGCTTGCCCTTTTGAGAACAGGCTTTTGTTGCAGAAAACGTTATCTCGCCAGTTATCCTACAATAAGGGAAAGTAGCGCTCTAAATTTCATTTCAGTGACAATTCTCTCAAATAGAATTTAACAGTTATGCCTTCCTAATTGTAAGTTTGGGGCTGTACATTATGTGAGTAACAAGTATTTCACTTATAATTTGACGGTTTGGTGGAAACAAGCGAAGAACGGAGAGAGATGTAAATGGCAGTTATTTCCGGCACAGGAAACAGCTTCTCAGTAATAGGGACGAGTATTCTATCGGTAGAAAGCCACACGTATTCAGTGACCTGTCATAAAATGAATTATTTACCAATACACGAAATAAAATTAACTGTGATCTCTCAGTCATAGGAAAAAAAAAGGCCAAGAAAATGGAGAGACTTATTAATATATAAAAAATGCTTTAAAAAAAGGCTCCTGGGAAGAGATTAAATGAAAGGTAATTCTGAATTTCCCAAAATATATCAATCTCGATTCATGCAGCATCTGGTCCAATACTGAAGCTAATCGACCCCAAAGGATATAAAGGAAAACGAGGATTGGTCGGAGCCGATTCTCGAAATCACTGGATAATGAAGAACGCCCGAGGGGGAAAAAACTGAGAAAAGGAGGCAGGAAATAAATACGGGGGTGACCACAAAAATAACGATTTTGTTTTGTTTTGAAAGAAAGCTGCCTTCAAGATTAATAGATATTGTGAAAATGAGGGAGACTGAAAGGTACGTCTGTGAAGTAACAGAATATACAAATGAAATAAACACAAACACAGTTAAACCCTCAGAAAGGCGCCTCAGTGGCGTGGTCGGTTTGGTGTTAGCGTGCCACCTCGGTGGCCACGAGTTCGATTCTCGGGCATTCCATTGAGGAGTGAGAGATGTGTATTTCTAGTGATAGAAGTGCACTCTCGACGTGGTTTGGAAGTCACGTAAAGCCGTTGGTCCCGTTACTGAATAACCACTGGTTCCATGCAACGTAAAAACACCATACAAATAAACAAACAAAAAAACAATCAGAAAGGAAAAGTATCGAAAAAGCAACTTTTGAAGACTGAAAGGATCGTTCAAAATAACACAATGAAACATGATCAATGAAATTCATGGCAGAGCTTTACTGCCGAAAGAGAATGAATCAGTCGAAATAAAGAAACATAAATTGAACATGGGAAGGAAACCGGAGAATAATAAAAATGAATCGAAAGCTCATGAAAAATGAATTGAAATATGCAGCTGAATATTCACCTCATCAAACCTGAGCAGAAGGACCGAGTGTCAATCAACGCCTGGAAAATCCAGGAGAGGACTCCATTCATGAGGAGTGAATAATGAATGAAGCCTTGAGAGAAATGTCGGTCAGAAATCTTGACGTTTCTTGAACACCCGACTCAAGACGAAGGACTGAAAAGACTTCGGAGAACTTTTGGGCTAAATCACGTGGAGCGATTATGACCTCTCTGTGAGAGAAAAAGATGGTGATTGCCGTGATAGAGATGACGGTGAAGATGATGCCAATTGCGATTTTAGAGTGGAAGGAAATGACTTCAATAAGGATGAGGCAAAGGTGAAAAAAATAATACTTACGTAGAAGAAATCTGGTGATATAATAATACGAACAAGGCCTTCAGTTGACAGAAGTGGGCCGGAGGTGAAAAGAAAACCAAATGAGTGGAAACGTAATCTGAGAGAGAGAGAGAGAGAGAGAGAGAGAGAGAGAGAGAGAGAGAGAGAGAGAGAGAGAGAGAGAGAGAGAGAGAGAGAGAATCAATCTTCAGAAAATTTATCAAAGTCAAATTCAGAGACTGGATAGCAGAAAAACGAACCCGAAGGATATGATGGTCCGTTAAGATCTTAAACAAAAATCAAGCATAGAGTTTTTCGCGTATTAAGGCAACGGCGCATATAAAATGGAGAATGAACTAAGAAAATTATGCTATTACATGAGTTAAAATAATCAGACGGTTTAGGAGAGAGTTTAGTAAGAAGTGAACTCTGTTTTAAATAATAATAATCTTTGAGAACAAGATTTATAAGTATATACCTATAACTGCATAATTGATCAAGGAACAAAGTTACATCTCTCGCCAATAAAAACTATATAGATATATGCTTTAATACAAATTTGAGGTCGGAGGAACAGACAGGCCATTAACGTTACTTTTCGATCCTGACTAAAATGTCACTATTCGAACGTAAATGAAGGCACTCGTGCATCAACTTCTCATGCATCTCCAACCGGACGAAGACAAAGTGACTCTTCTAAAGCCGCTGGAGCTGTCCTTTTGAAGAAAAGTGGGAATCGCCTAGATCTAGAGAGGCAGATTTGACTCTCAACAAACTGAAGTCAGTGACCTCAGCTTTTTTGACAGAGCAAGGTAGGCTTTACGTATATGCAGATTTCAGTTCCTCCCTGGCATTAGATCTGTAACTAATTAAGTGTCAGAAAAGCTGCCGGGTACATAATAAATACAGTTGAATACAGCGACAGAAATTATGAGATTTAACTTCGAGTTTATCAAATCTCGGCAGTTCGTTAGTTACAATTTTATCTATTTTTGTTCTTCTTGTGGGAAGGGGAGGGGAGGGGCCACTTCTCATTTTAGCTTAGGGTATCGTCTCACAACTGTAAACATCATACTTATATATTGTGTGTAAATTCTGGAATTGTTTCGTTAAATGTATAGGCTGTGGAAATCGTACAGACTTAATGGTTAGTCGCGAATTATCGTTGTCGTTCTTAAGGAACATCAGTCTTGCCGTAACCGTAATATATGTGGCAGGCAACGATGTGTGTGATGTTTCTTATTTTTCTACTGACAGTTTCAGTATTCGGATAGCTAACGACTGCTGATGAGAATTCCAGTGTCTTCAATTGACCGGCGAACCACAGCGGCTGTGGCCTCTGGAATATAAGTATTGTCTACGTTTCGTCCTTTTCCTATCCTTGATATATAAAGTATTTGCATTTATAACGTGCTAATAGAACTGTGGCCCTTGTCTAACTTTTGTATTAAATACATAACTAAATTCATCAGTTTAGTTTCGTAATGGCTTTAATAATTGCTTATAATTACTGTAATAGAGTAAGACCCGGTAATCAGCGTTACTAGTTCCCAGATAACTAAGCTTCATGTCTCGTAATAGTTCCCTAAGAAAAGTATCGCAAGTGAGATATAGCTCTATGACCCAAGAGTCAATAATTACAATACTCACGATGATTACGTATAACAGAGTGAGGCTACAGAGAAGAGTCATAATTATTCTGCTTTCATCAAACAGATTAGCCGTCCTCCAAGTCACATTTATTTTCTTGAAAGGATCGTCAGAAGGATTTACGCTTAAATGAGACCTAAACTGGAGTAGCAAAAAGTTTAAGAAGTTGGTCAGTAAAGTGTAAAGGGACAAATATATATATATATATATATATATATATATATATATATATATATATATATATATACATATGTATATATGTGAATATATATATGTATACACACACACACACACACACACACACACACACACATATATATATATATATATATATATATATATATATATATATACATATATATATATATATATATATATATATATATATATATATATATATATATATATAATATATATATATATATATAATGCTTACGAGACAATGAAGACGGGATCGATGGGATTGGAGGCTACCTAGAACCTTTCTCATTATTCTAAATCCAATACACAACGCATAATGTATAAAGTGACTTGGACAGGACTGAACCAAGGTCTTAACCAGACATTGAGAAGTGCCGGCGAAACGTAGATAACTCGGCCCTTTATCCAGAAACAATGATAACTCGGTCCTTTATCCAGAAACATTGATAACTCAGCCCTTTATCCAGAAACAGTGATAACTCGGTCTTTTATCCAGAAACATTGATAACTCTGTCCTTTATCGGTAAAATACGTTCAGCCTCGCTCACAAAGCGCCAGTCGGAACGACGCACAGTGGTCCAGAATTGCCAAATCGTGGACAAAACTCTAAGGTGAAAACGATCCTAACTTGAAACCCAGTGTCTTGAACATCTATTCAAATTAATATAATGCAGAATTAAACAAAGAAAAAGTTTATTCTAACGTTACATAAAGTTTTTGTATGTACTATTGGACCTTCGTAAATCACGAAAATGATAACACTAGTCATAAGAAAGGGATTTTTATAGTATTATAAAAAAATATTAAAACTATTTATATACAATAACAATTCATGAAAAAAATAAAAGAACTACAAGAGCACGATATTTCATGAAAAAAATAAAGAAATACGAGAGCACGATAATATTTTGACTATGACAGGAATTAACAAGTATAATTAAAAGAAATAAAAACTAGTGCTTTAGTGTCCCATACTACTTTCACAATCACAGTCAAAATCACAATCACTATCATCAGTCATGTTACCTACCATTACTGTCAGTGTCACTGGCAATATCATTATCACTGTCACTTTCCGACCACCATTTCCAGACTGTTCGGTAGTGGGATCACTCATGAAAATAGGTGATGCTTCAAGAAGGGAAAGGACTTCGGGTGATAAACGAGTCCTTTTCTTATGTTGTAATCCTCGTGGTCGCAGCTGGTCGCATGAAATTTTTGCTGATTATGAAAGTTTATGTACTAATTATTGCCCAGATGGCAAATACATTGGTGGATACAGTGGGAATACCTTTCAAAATCTGCAACAACTTTACCTATTAATTTCTATGTGCTTTGTCAGTTTCAGAATATATTGTCGCCATGTATGTATTGTATTTATGTCATTAAAGGTATTCCTACTAACTTGAGGTAAAATTTCTTCACATATTAAAAAATATGAAGCTCATAAATATATACCTCAATATTTTCCCATCAGTTTATGACCCACTTAAACTTGCAACTACGTCCTCTCTTGTTGCATTAACATCACTTGAATATGAAATACCGAAAAACATAATTAATCCTTCAATCAGTGGAAATTGATTTTTGGCCACGAATTCGTGATCCTGGACCACTGTGCGACGTTAGTGAATGACACTTTACGGCATTTTGACGGTGAACCTCATTATCAAAGAGCATTTACGATATGGTTGTTTGTTTGTTTGTTTGTTGTTTTTATGTTGCATGGAACCAGTGGTTATTCAGCAACGGGACCAACGGGTTTACTTGACTTCCGAACCACGTCGAGAATGAACTTCTATCACCAGAAATACACATATCTAACAGCTCATTCGAATGCCCGAGAATCGAACTTGCGGCCACCGAGGTGGCAGGCCAAGACCACATTAACGATATGGTTGACTCGGTAAGCAATGTAAGAGTTTACATTTGTGCATTTAAAATTTTGTTGACCCATTTATCCGCTACTTTCATATTTCTCTCTTATGATACTTAATTCAGTCTTGCATGCACTTATTACTATATATCTCTTACAAGTAGAACATATATTCTGGGAAATACAACAATTCGACAGTGACATTATCAATGAACGAGGTAAGACTTCAAAAATTTTTCAAAACTCGTTTTCATCATAAAGTAACATCGTCATGTAACGAAGTTATTAGCAGCATTTAAATAAAAATCTAGGTAAGTGGGGCAATCAGTAAGTATTTCATTTATGACCGGATTCTATTTTCATAATTTATCATAATGATATATCAAAATTTACCAGCGTCATTCGTATCATTCAGTTCAATTCAACTTTCACCTATCTGGCTGAAACAGTGGAAAATAATATAGGAATAAGGATCCAGCAACCTATCAATAATTCGAAATCAGGTAGCCCGAGAGAGAGAGAGAGAGAGAGAGAGAGAGAGAGAGAGAGAGAGAGAGAGAGAGATTTACCTTTATTGTAATAAAATGGGCCAGCATCAAAACGGTACGATATCATTTCTCAGAAAATTATATACTTTGATCTACATGAACTGAGACTAACATATTAAAATATTTTTTCCCCAATTTGTTTGAGTTATCTGCATCGTCGGTGAGTTTATCACTAACTTCTTGATGTGTGTGGGATAGGTATGATAGCGCTTCACACATCATGAGTGGAGTAGGCCATTATCATGTACTACTTTGCAAATATCTTAGAACACTTAATTTGGGTGCCATGGGAGGTATGTCAACATTATGGAAAAGTCAGGAAACTACAGGCACTCTAGTATATACAAGAATCAGGCATGGGTAGCCACTGTTACTTATTTTAACTTACGTGAACAACTTCTAGAAACATTTATGGGCCTAGAATAAGGATAGTCCTTCAAAATGGAAAGACTGATACGCAATAATGAGTCAGAGCGTATGCTTTGGCCTCTGCGTGGAGGAGACTATTAGCAAGATAGACGCCACCATCTGCCCAAAGGCAAGCGTCTGTTGGTTCGAGACAAGTTGGTCACTTTGGTCTTGGCACATCTTTATGATTAGATTTGTCCTGTCTCCTCAGTGTTCTTATTTGTATCGTCAGCTGTGCATACGCATATACCTAGATAGTGAGAAGAAATTCTCATTGTCTGGGATTCAGGGATATTTTCACTGGTAGAAGAAGCTGATTCTGGGATATTTTCATTGGTAGGAGAAGCTGAAACAAAATTAGCATAATCGCTTGGAGTCTTTACCAGTGTATGCTAGTCCTTGTAACTGAATGGGAAACTATACTTATTACAGCTGAGAAAATAAATATCCCTTTATCACAACTGAAGTACTAAGTAAATAGAAAAAAATATATGGGAATGTGGTACTAGTAAGTATAAAAAAGTTCGCCAGGTGGTTATTTATATATACTTGTGTATATATATATACGATATCTATATATATTAATATATGATATATATATATATATATATATATATATTATATATATATATATATATATATATGATAGCAGAATTTTGTCAACATATAATAGCTTCGCTTCTCTGAACAAGGTGATACAATTTCCATTTAGTTTTCCTGATTTGTAAGGGATGAGTGAAACGTAGTATAAACAAAATTGATACTCTGAGACCCCATTCTTTATTTTCATGCCGTCAATCAGACACACATTGACGCATACGTACATACATACACACACACACACACTATATATATATATATATATATATATATATATATATATATATATATATATATATATATATATATATATATATAATATATATATACATACATGTAATGTGCGTGTGTGTAAAGAGCATATGAAGAGATTAGCGAAAAATAATTATAAATAATATAAAATATGCGAGTAATCTAATCGGAAATAAAATGAATAAAATCATAGTTGCAAGCATTCACGCGACTGGTAAATAGAAATGCGGTACATCGTCTTTGGAATAGGCTTACATAGTAAATGGATAGGCTTTGGATGTCTTGGGACCGTGGGGGGTGGGTGGATATCTCAACTTTAGAAAAAAACAAACGAAATCTCTACCGATACATGAAAGGACACTTTCCTAAACGTATGTTTCCTGCTGTCTAAGCAGTTTCCTTTCTTCTTCCTCCTTTGTGAAGCGATACCTTCCTTTAGTAAAATGTTCTTTTACATACGGAGACTTAAATATTGATTGTAATTTCTTTGAGATACAATTCCGAAGGACCATAGAAGTTGTTTTCTCTATAAGCTTTTTTGCCTTTATATAATACTCGTCTTTTTTCGCAGAAGGAAGTACAAAGTATTTGGATTCACTGGAATTAAAGTCGACATAAATCCTCCATAATCCCATTTCTGTAAATGTCAGTCCATAAAAAAACCTTCTTTAAACTTCTCGTTTCTGAATGAAATTTTATTCTTCCGAATTTATGGAGTTTTTGGGAGCGATTGGAATTCTGGCATACACCATTGACGACGATATCCTGGAATTCCATTTCAACTTGAAATAATCTTGATCGAATTATCTAAACAATTTGATTTTACAGGATATGTGATATTACTTCCGTCACTTACTCTATTTAAATCCGTCACTTTCTCTATTTAAAAAAAAGAATCAGTTTGGCTACGACGAGAAAGGTAAAAAAAAAGAAAATAACATTTCTAGTTGAAATGAATTGAATATAGAAATCTAGCCCAAAGGCCAAGCACTGGGACCGATGAGGTCACTCAGTACTGAAACGGGAATTGACAGTTGAAGGTTTGAAAGGTGTCACGGGAGGAATACCTCGCAGTTGTACTATAAAAGCAACGAAAGGGGTTGCAGCTAAGGGCCGAAGGGGTGCTAAAAAAAAAAAAAAAAAAAAAAAAAAAAACATTTCTAATGAAATTTAACACCAATCGACTAGCAATGACAAATAAATGCCGACAGGAAAGTAGAAAACATTATTAAAGTGTAGAAAATTACGATAAAGCCGGTATGGTAATTGTCTTTTTTTTTTTTTTAAATAGCCGAGCCACTTCATAAGTTTTACATGTATGAATGTACGAGAACACGTACGAAATAAAGCTAAATATCACGTCGTGAAGATGCAAAGGTATTACCATAATTCAAAATGGAAGGATAAGTTTTTATATTCAAATATTAATTTTTTTCGGATGACTTTCACTCATTACCTGTTTGAAATAAAATGTTAAGATAATACGAGGAAAGGAAACAACTGATATCACTAAACGAAAAATTGGCGGAAAATGGAACTTTGATAGAACGACCAGTGCTCATAGAAACTGAATATGATAGAATACAAAGGAAATCGATTCATTGTCTAAATTCTCAACATGAAAATGTCCTTTCAACGACATTAAACAATTTCATCGAATTAAAGAAAAAAAAAAAAGTTGAATTAATTTCAAGTTTAAGAATGTGAATCTTTTCTTTAACTCATTTCATTACAAAGGATTATATTTACTTCATTCTATAAACACAAAAATATGAAATATTCTACTTATAATTATGACTGAGAAGCCTGTGTCTCTAATCTCGAAAAGAATCATCTGACCAATCTCTGGATTCTTATCAACAGTCTCCCTCCCTGATATATATCAAATATCCTTCGTCGTTCTTCACGTTTTCCTTCAGTTCCTTTCATTCTCTGATATTCCAGTTCCTCGATTTTCTTATCTCCCATCTCACCCTTCCTTTTGAATCAGTAGCGCAGCTTTCTAATCCATTTGCCTTCTCGTTCTAAGAAATGTTAATTTCTGATTTGTGTCTGAATCGCAATTCAACACAGCAACAACAGATAAGGAAGTGATAAAAATAGTTGTGGTGCTTATAGCAGGAACATCTTAGTATTATTTAAAGTACCCCTGTAAAAAAATTTGCCATTAATACTATTATTCCGCAGACATATCCAAACGGAGACGAGGATGAGTCTTCAGCTAAAATGTAGCAACCAGGGTAAAATACCTTTTTCACTATATAATATATATATATATATGAATATATATATATATATATATATATATATATTATATATATATATGTATATTTTAATCATAAATATATATATATATTATATGTATATATATATATATTATATATATATATATATATATATATATATATAGTACTGGTAATCTTCTTAGGCACGAAGATGTAGTAATTCAGTTGTATTCCACATAGGAAAATGAAAAAAGGTATATCTCAGAAAATGCCCAACAGTTTCGTCCTCCAATGGACCAAGAAGAGGTCCATTGGAGGACGAAACTGTTGGGCATTTTCTGAGATATACCTTTTTCATTTTCCTATGTGGAATACAACTGAATATATATATATATATATATATATATATATATATATATATATATATATATTATATATATATATATATATATATATATATATATATAAATATATATATATATATATATATATATATATATATATATATATATATATATATATATATATATATAGTATATATATATATATATGTATCATATATATATATATATATATATATATATATATATATATATATATATATATACGATATATATATATATATATATATATATATAATATATATATATATATTATATATATATATATATATATATATACGATATATATATATATATATATACTATATATATATATATATATATATATATATATATATATATATATATATATATATATGTGGACGTTTGATTTCATAAATGACGACACTGGAGTACTGAATTTCATATGGTAGGTGAGTCTCATTCCCTCACCTGCCGTTCGGGCGGCAGCATGGTCCTTCTTGGCGCTCCGTAGGATGAGTTTTATGCCGAGGCTTGCATCCAAGGGCGTGATTCCCGTCTCTGGCTGATAGTCGTGTCCCGGGGTGCTCTGTCTTTTGAGCCTCACTACGGATTCTTGCGGATGCCTTGCGGTTTCCTTGAAGAAGCGTGGATGAAGTCAGAGTTCGTCTGTATATTTAACACAGGTCGTGGTTGATTCATACTCACAGCTTCTGCTATTTGCAATCTGTGGCATCGAGTTTCTATCTGCACAATCTCTTTGCTTTCTAACAATTCCTCTACTGTTCCATTACGTTTGTGGTCGTCTAAATAGAGCTGAAATATTGTCCCTTGGTTGCGGTGAGCTTGAAATCGTTTACGTAGAGTAGTAGTGGTGTGACCTACGTAGTAATTGCTGAGGGTTTGATATGTCCTTTCGGTACATTTAAATTTATATATTATGTTGGTCGACTCCCAAGTCTCTCTACAAGGAGGGAGGGGGGACGGACGTGCGATTTCGCATTACGGAAGTACTGAGTAGGCAGTAGACATGTAAGGAAATCCTTTCGTCAGGTTTCGTAGGTATCATGTCACTGTCAATTATTCTCCTCGTGGCCTTGGCCTCATCCTTGAACTGGCTGTGAAATGGTGCTTTGTAATGCAGTATGTTGTTTTTCGTTGAGGTAGGCGTCGTCACTTGTGTGCTGGCATATACATCAAACTGTTTTTATATGCAAAGTTCAGTTAGATTGCTGGAGTATCCATTTGTTAGGAGCTGCCTGGCACGTTCGAGTTCTGCGCGAGTAGGTTTCCATGTAGAACACTGTGTAATGGCAAGCCTCACATACACGGCTAGTACGGAGCATTTAATTTCATGTGATATTGTAAAAATAATGAGAATCATATTTTATATATATATATATATATATATATGAATATTCACATCGAACCGTGATCCATTTATATATCAATTCAAGCTACAAATGTCCTTTAATATCTAAATTCACTTTACCTCCCAAATGATATATTTTCATATATGTACCGAAGGGGAATTTTTTAATTGATAATAATTTCGTCCCCACATGGGATCGAACCACCGTCCAAGTGGACGGGGACGAAATCAGGACAGTCAGTGACGCTGTTGGCTGATTGGATAGCGTCCACTTGGACGGTGGTTCGATCCCATGTGGGGACGAAATTATTATCAATTAAAAAATTCCCCTTCGGTACATATATGAAAATATATCATTTGGGAGGTAAAGTGAATTTAGATATTAAAGGACATTTGTAGCTTGAATTGATATATATATATATATATATATATATAAATATATATATATATATATATATATATATATATATATATATATATATATATATATATATATATAATATGCCTGTGAATATATTCTGAAAGAGATCCCATAAAAACGCCAAAATGTAGAAAGTAAAAATTATAGTTCAGAAGAGAGGGACAGCTGGTCTCCGAAATATAGTATTTACTTTCTACATTTTGGTATTTTTGTGGCCTCCTTTCACATATATATTACATTATATCTATATATATTATATATATATATATATAGTATATATATATATAATATTAATAATAATAATATATTATATTAATTATTATATATATAACTAATACTATATCTAATATTATTATATCTATATATATATGTAAGGGTTACATTTCAAAGGATATATATTCCATATATAAATAAGCTAATGACCTAAGGGGTCACTGTTGAGATAGCAAGGAGTGTGATAAAGGTTGATAAACAGGATTCAAGCTAGGTTTTGGCTTATTGAATCAGCGACGCCCTGGTTTGCATTTGCCTGTGATAATCAAATCCATTGTTGTGTCAAACAGGTCACAGTGCTTTCGCCTGAGAACCTATTGACCTATAACCCACAGACGTCTATGTGACTTCCTCTCACTGTTCGTCTGTCTGTATGTTATGTATGCTGAGCTAAGCTGTGCTCTCCTATAATTTGTAAATGCATTGTAACTCAGAACTCTACTTCCCCTCCTAGAATCAGGTTCTCATAACCACCTTCTTGTTTCTTACTCAAGAGATGTAGTTTCGCAAATATACTGTTATTGTTATCATCATGAGTTTGAAACATCTCCGCCTTCATACCCAAAGAAGATACTGACTTAGAAATTATTACCGCAATCTCAGACGAGGATGGGAAGTATACCACACGATACATGCGTATAACATTGCAGGTCTAAATAACCTCAAAGTGCGCCTCGTTATACAAGGCATAGCACAACGTATATATATATATATATATATATTATATATATATATATATATATATATATATATATATATATATATATATATATATATATATATATATATATATATAATATATATAGCATCGAGAGTAATATAAACGAGCTCAGGGGAATGCCAGTTTCACGCAACAAAAATACTTGAAAATAAATTAATTCAATAAAATATGTCTCATTGCTCGTAGTAAAGTTGGAAGTCACAAGACAAACAAGGCAAGAATTTTGTTCCCGGCGGCTTGTTTGCTTTCCAGTGAAAAAAGGTCGTGAGGATAACCGGCTGAATACGATGACAGTTCTCCAATATCCTACGCGAACTTTCCTTCGAGTTTGTTCCCTTTTTGTTTTAAGTTTCGAAAAATCATCGTTGTATTTTCTAAAAACTACACACACACAAATATTAAATCTTCATAGTGAACTAATAAAATATACGCCTTTTTTTTTTAAACAAAGGCTTCTACTAATAGTGTCGCTAATCTGTATCTACAAAAATCTATGTATATATTTTTGCTGGGGAAAATATAGTTTGGATGTCTTCAAATCATGCTCGTTAACCTCCGAATAAAAGTATCAAATCCGAGAAGAAGATCACATAATACTGCTTCAGAGTAAATTCTCCATAAATTACTATGACAACTATAGCTTACATGGCTAATGACAAATTGCATGAGCTGTCCGTATGCTTTCACCGCGAATTTCCATGTTGTTAATAATAATAATAATAATAATAATAATAATAATAATAATAATAATAATAATAATAATACAGCTAGGTCATGTAAAGAAGAATGCAGTGGATGATTGTTGTTGATGTTCATTTTATGAAACAAAAATAAATTAAATCATTTTCTGTCTATGCCACAACTCAAGGTTCCTCGTTGGACGAGTGGTTTTCGCGCTCGGCTACCAATCAGGTGGTCCGATGTTCGACTCTCGGTTCGGCCAACGCGGAATCCAAGGAATTTATTTCTGGTGATAGAAATTAACTTCTCGATGTAATGTGGTTCAGATCCCACAATAAGTTGTAGGTCCCGTTGCTAGGTGACCAATTGGTTCCTAGCCACGTAAAAATATCTAATCCTCCTTGCCAGCCCTAGGAGAGCTGTTAATCAGGTCAGTGGTCTGGTTAAACTTAGATATATTTATGCCACAACTCAACGTTAAGAGTTGGCAAATTAAACTTTACTGATGACATAACTCTACCCAATAGTTTGAGATTTAAGTCTGCATGTGAAGACCACGCTGGAGAACAAAGCTACAAACAAGGAATGCGAAAAGAGAACACTCCAGATATAATAGCTTCATCCTGAAACATTCTAAGGCATTTCTGGGAGACAACCACTTTCTGATAAACAATGGAAGCGATACATACGTATATACTTCTCGAAAGTCAAATTAAAACTGCGTAATTAAAATCGAAATTAGGATGAAAAGGTAAAAGTGTTCCGATTCGACTATCATGCTTTGAGGTTTAAAAGGGTCAAGTGTCATCCCTCAAAGCCTATCCACCTTATGAATACTTTCCAGATCTATGTTACTGGTACCTCCTTTCACATTTTCTTCCATCTCAAACAATTGTTTCATAGTGTTACACCTTTCAAACCTTCTTACTGTCCCTTTCAGCGCTGAATGGCCTCAGAGGTCCAAGCACTTGGCCTTCCATATTCTATTTTTTTCAAGGATCAAGCAACCAGTGACCTAGGGGGCAGAGAAGGAATAACAGATAGAAGAGTGGCATAATCGGTATCCACACCTTGTCAAAGCCACTAATATGGATAATAAAATATAAAAGGTTCTAGACCGCCTCCCTGAGGAACACCTACCTGAAAGGGCACCATTAATGCTACTCTACTGACTACAGACTATAGGTTTTACCTAACAAAAATTAATTTAGTATATTAATAAACGATCCACGAATTCCCAATATTCTTAGTTCGTAGATAAATGCTTCATAATTCACATTCATGGGCTGCAATAAAATCTATACCAGCCATGCATGACTGCACCCTCATCAGTAGTACTAACAAAAGCGCATCACAAGTAATTCGATCTTTTACGAAATTCAAATTGTAATGCAGACAGCAGGTCTTCTAAAAACCTACAAAGGGGCTTAAAGGGCAGCTCCACAAAAACCTTGGATAAAATAGTGGTAATTGAATAGGTCTTTATCTGAGGAGCATGGGATGGAATTAGTCCCTTAGGTAATTCAGCAGCTTTCCTTCCTCCAAGCAGAAGGAAAACTTACAAGTCCAACTCATATTCTAGAAATAGTAGTAGCCTTGAGAGTAGTGAAATAAGCAGTCTTTTTAAAGGAGATGGGAAAAATCCCTTTTGGGTTTATGTTGCATTAAATTTCATGGCCCAAAAGCAAAGCTTTGACCTCTCTAGACCTGAAGGCCATTGAGCACAACTTAGGCTCTGGAAAACATGACTGGGGCAATGCTGAGGACTCCCTACACTGTTTGCTCATAAAAATTTAAGCCAAAAGTTCTGCCTTCTGTTTCGGGTGATATAAAACAGTTTCATCAGCTCCTGCAAGGAGACGTATGCTTTAAAGAGTGATGACTAGAGGGTAGACCACCACTTATGGTCATCACCACTGAAGAGCATGATCTTCACGCCCTTAGTATAAGCTCTCTTAACACTCTAACAGATAATCTCAACTTGCCTTCTAAGCTCAATAAAGTTATACCAAAGAAAGTCCAATCAGTTGTTCCTTCACAAATGATAAGCTTTCAGGTTCCATGCAGCGTTAAACCGTGGCTTATCTTTAAGACGAAACCTGAGGATTTTGTCAAATGGAAAACGAGAGATATCACATCCAGGAATTCATTTTAAACGGCTGCTTGACACGACGATTCCTACCGAATCGTGTACATCATCTTTTCCAGATCTTACAGACACTGACTTTGAAGGAACAAGTAAAAGTCTGGATTTAACAATCATTCATCGAATTTCTGAAACAATTAATACAGTAGAAAGCATTGTCACACTACGACAGCTTGTCTCTCTGGAAAATGAATCTGAAGTTTGTCTGAAATTGGGAAAGGTAACTAATTTCTAAGGAAAGCCGTCATCACCTTTCCAAATCCTGACTTGTGAAGTGTAACGGGCCTAATCCAGTCATTATATATCAACATCTGTACTAGCTATTACTACTATATCTTTGCACCTTCCGTTGGTAATGCTACGTCCTTACATCTCTGATAGGCACTATCACGCCTTTACATATTCTCGAACACTAATGAGTACTATCACGTTCTTACATTACAAACGACCTGTTCATATATATATATATATATATATATATATATATATATATATATATATATATATATATATATATATATATATATATATATATATATATATATATATATATATATATATATATATATATATATGATATATATATATGTATATATATATATATACTATATATATATATATATATATATATATATTATATATATATATATATATATATATATATATATATATAAAGTCATTCGGGCTTCAAAAGCAATCAATGCCAAAAGGTAGGCAAGATCACAGCCAGTACTTTCACAAAGAGAGCTTTTGACGTAAGTAGTAATATAAACAGGAAATATGAAAAGAAAGGGCAAAAAAAAAAAGAAGGGGGCAGCGTAAATTTCCGTCCATTTGAAATCCATTTTAAAAGTCATTTATAAATTCAAATGCCAGTCATAAATCCTCCATTCACTTCAATAACTCCGCAATTTCATTTATGGACTGTCCAATATTACAGTCACTTTGTATTGCAATTGGTGGAGGATGATGGAGAATTATCAAGAAGATCTCTTGCATTGCGTTTCTAGTGTTTCTCCTTTTCATAGTTATGATTATTGATGCTTGAAATTTGATTTATGAAGTACTGAATCATGCTCTAAACTGTCCTGTAAAGATTCAGCGACCTTACACGGGTCACTCAGCAACAGTCTTTGAATCGTCATGGCCACGATCCCAGATGGATATATATTTACCTAAATTACCTCTCCATGCTGAGTTTCTCCCCTGATCTTCAACAGGACATAAACCCAGGATGTAGAGGATATTTTAGGTAAATATATATCCATCTGGGATCGTGGCCATGACGATTCAAAGCCTGTTACTGAGTGACCCGTGTAAGGTCGCTGAATCTTTACAGGACAATTTAGAGCATAGTTCAATACTTCTTAAAACAAATTTCAAGCATCAATAATCATAACTATGAAAAGAAGAAACACTCTACAAACGCAATGCAAGAGATCCTCTCGATAAGTCTCCATCATCCTCAACAAATTGCAATACAGAGTGGCTGCAATATTGGATATTCCATAAATGCGCCCTAAAGGGATGGTCCTTGTTTGGAAGAAGGACAATAACAACAATCCGATCCAGCTGATTTGACAAGTTGAGTGGGTAACGTGAGGTACAGTGCTCAGTGGAGCAATTCATTCACTCATTCATTCCACAACACTCTTCATAAAACATAATCTTTGTTCAGCCTTTATCTACTCATTCCTAACTTCAGACAGGCTACAATGAGTAGCCGAAAAAAGCTAAGATTTCGGGAAATGTTATGGAAATTACATTTATTTCATTATACCCAAAGCCAAACTAGCTTTCATAAATAACTGCAAAAGCCTTATCCTGCAAAAGTGCAGAAGGAAACTGCAAACACGATGCTTGAACTCCATTGCAGACAGTCTACCACGAATGACTGTAAAAGGAAATACATGCCGTAACTAGCGTGAAATGAAAGGGGTACTGGTTTCACTAATAAATTTAAATGTTAAACATGTGACTTCATGCACCATGCATACCAAAAAAAAGGTTAGGACACGTGCTAATGGCAGAGCATAGATACTACTAAAATGTTATCGTCTTCCTGGTCTTGATTTTTCCTGAAAAATACAACAATTGTTGGATTTCCTTCTGAAGTCAATGTAGACGTTGACATATTTCTTATATAAGTAAAGATCGGCTTACCGCAATACGCTGTAAATTGATTTTAAAAAACTGTTCTTCTAAGAAGTCATTACATATAAGCAAAATGACTGGGCATAAGTATATATTTCAGCATACAATGTAAACTTACAGCGATTAAAAAAAATCCGTGAAGAAAAAAAATATATAATTTTTTTTCTTAAGGGATTTATATATATATATATATATATATATATATATATATTATATTATATATAATATATATATATATATATAATCTTCATAACACGAAGATGAGATATGTCAATATCGTCCATAGGAGAAAAGAGAATAAAAGACTCTAGTAGCTCGATAATTTCGCCTTCCACCAGGCCTCTTCAAGAGCTTTATTTTAACTAAACAGAATGAGCATTACAAAAATTCATAAACACTTTCCCACTGGGAAAAAAAATAAAATTAACATAATTGTCAAAGTAAAAATTAATTTTGTTTAAATCATAAACAAATGGTCAAATCAGCAATTCAAACAGGTTAAAAGAGAGAACTATTCAACGATTTGGTGAATGATCATTTAAACTTTTCTCTGAATTTGTACTATTGGGAAACAATATGAAGGAATAAAGGGTCCAATTTATATATGCCTGGACTTATATTACAGATATTTTATTTGCTAAAACATATGCAAGTTGCTTCTAACAAATTTCTTGCAATCATATCTTTATCTTTGAATAATGTCTCTGTTTCGTTCCAAAGGATAGGACAGCCACAATTTTGTACATGTAAGTTCACAGCACTGTTAAGAGAATTTGTTCTTACACAATATCGATGCTGGGAAATTCTCTTATCGGTATCTTTTCCTGTTTGTCCCAGGTAGAATTTGCCACATTCACAAGGTATTTTGTAAACCACGCCTTCTTCCTGTTTGGGGCTGTTGCAAATAACTGTCTTTCCTACTGTGTTGGAGTAACAAAACACTACTTTAAAGTTTAATAATCTCAAAGGATAAACAATATCACTGAATGAAGGGTGTAGTGGGAGAACCAGAGTACTACTCATATCGTATTTCTTTTTGGTGTTTGTTCTATAATATGTTTGTTTAGCTAAGAATAAACATTCCTCTATTTCCCTTATCGAAAAGTTGTTTTTCATGCCAATTCTCGTGATAATACTAATCTCCTCGTCTAAATATTCAGGGCTAACTAGTCTAAGTGCTCTTAAAAAGTGACATCTCAAAGCCATGTACTTCACGTTACGTGTATTGGTCGATTTTGCATTGATCATTAGGTTGTTATTTGTAGCTTTTCTGTGAATTTTGAATTCTAGGCCATTGTCTGTTCCTATTATTTTAGTATCTAAAAAATTAATAGAGTTATTTGCCTCTTTCTCCATGGTGAATTTTATTGATGGTACTAAGGAATTAAGATCAGAGAGAAATTCATCAGTGTCGTGGTTTACATTCCAAACAGTAAAAGTGTCATCCACGTATCTAACCCAATAAACATCATCTGGTAATATGCTATTGGCAATACGAGTTTCATAGAATTCCATGTATATGTTAGACAACACAGGAGACAAACAGTTGCCCATTTGCATTCCAAATTTCTGCTTATAATAGCTAATATTAAAAACAAAACATGTATCTATTACACAAAGTCTAATTAATTTTAAAATGTCTGAAACAGGTATGGTAAAAACATATTTATTTAGTTCCATATTTAAAAATTCAAGCAGATCTAAAACTGGTACACAGGTAAATAAACTTTGTACATCAAAACTAATCACGTGATAATTTTGGTTAATTTGTACATTTTGAACTACATTAACAAATTCAACTGAATTAGAAATGTGGGAGTTAGATATAGTTCCTACAAGTGGTTTTAACAAATTTACGAGAAATTTAGAAAGATGATATTGTACACTTCCTATTGTGCTGATGATGGGTCGCATGGGGTAACCATCTTTGTGGGTCTTTACTGTTCCGTATAAGTAAGGTAGTTTAGCATTGGAATGCTTGAACTTGCTGATGAGGTGTTGGTTATCTCCAAGAATATTCCTGAGGTTCCTGTGAAATTCTGCGTTGACTCTTTCTACGGGATTGGTTGTTAGTTTTTCTTAGGTGTCTTGGTCGTTCAATATGTTGTTCATTTTCTCCACATAAGTATGCTTGGCTAAGATGACTATGGTGTTCGCCTTATCTGCTCTGGTAATATGCAGTTCGCCATCTCCTTTGACATTTTTCAGTGCTGTATTCAAACGTTTTGGAAAAAGAACAGCAACCAACATATTTAATACAAGCACTGTACACTATTCCCTTGGCTAAAATTAGTCTGTCGTTGTTTTCTTGTTGGTGATTATGCTTTTCTTTTTCTTCAAAGGTCTTCTGTATTTTAAGTATGTCTGGTTTCTTTGAAGGATTATTAAATTTCATTCCTAATTCGAGTGCTGTTTTCTCGTTGTTGGAGAGGATTTTAGATGAAAGATTAAGTACATTATTGCTTTGTCCGTAATTATTCCATGGGGAATAATTATCAAACCTTATTTCACATTCCCCATGAAATAATTTCGGACAAAGCAATAATGTACTTAATCTTTCATCTAAAATCCTCTCCAACAACGAGAAAACAGCACTCGAATTAGGAATGAAATTTAATAATCCTTCAAAGAAACCAGACATACTTAAAAACTGAGCCAACCCCTTAGTCCTAATTTACTCATTCATTAATAATGTATGACAGACGTCTTTTTTTTTTAAAGAAATATTCAGTCTATACTCTGGTATGCCTTTTTACTTCTTTCCTAGTATCAAGTGAATTGCTGTAACAATTAGCCTTCCACACACTCATATTAAGAAAAAAAGTGGCAACACCTTACTATACGGCTAACTTCCACTGAAGATACGTATTCTTAAACATTGGTTAAGGATGTTTTAACATAGCATAATAAATTACAACTCATTACCTTTACAATGACATCAAATTCATTAACGTAGTAATAAGTAGAAAGGTACACGGACCGTTAGAAAAAAAGAATATGCCTCCATGCATATCCGTACGGCACCTATAAACTCTGCTAATTCACCTCGGTTATTTTATTGTTTTAAATAAATACACGTCGATAAAAGATAAAAACTAATATATACCATACTAATATACAACCATAAACACAAAATTTGTTTTCCTAAATGACGGGAATACTATTCTTACTGTATATAATTACATCAGCAAGTGGTACGAATTGACGTATTGTGTAAGTTGCGAGCACTTCTACGTTCATAGAAGTGCAGTAGTTGCCATTTCTTACTTTAATCCTTATTTGTATTGTATACACGAAAATACACTTGACCCTCCATAAACGTAGATTCTTCAAGTGTCTTTCGGAAAATATTTCCAATTAATAATCAACATTAATGTATTAATGTAGAATTTTCAGTCAATAACTTCCAAGTAATCAGTGCCAAGCAACACGAAAAGAAACCCATCTTCCCTATGTAGTGAAGCATTTTGCCAATTCGCACGATAATTAATTCCAACTGTCAACGTTAGAGCCTTCAATCATGATATTTCGACTTTTTCAAACCTCATTTAAACCGCCTTTATAACGAAATACGTCACGAAGCAGTCGCTATAGCGATTTTCGAAGGAAACAACGAAGAATAAACTAACGAATTAATGAGGGAACTAGCGTCTCATGGTTTGCTGTGGAACGAGTTTAATGACGTCACTAACAGACCTAAACTTTTCCAATTCAAGTAAAATCATGAAAATAATAACTGAAATTGTATACATCGTTGTTGCATCAACAAATACTTTATATTACCTTTATTTTAGGATTTTCCCGAATATCCGGACGCTGATGGTAACAATTTCAGTGGATATAATTATAGGGTTTGGTAGAGGCGCGGAGTCTGATGGTCTGATGTAGGTGTTCCAGTAATACTTTTAATGACTTATTTAGCAAATCCGAATCCTATTATCCCCATTATAACATTCCCTGACATTATTAATCACCCAATAGTGATAATTTATAACTAATGATTATTATTTACATTATTATTCATGCCTAATATCGTTAAATAAGAAATTTTCTAAATTTATTTTCTAAAGGCTTTGATGTTCCAATTGATCATGAGTCTTGGAAGAGAAACTTGCTTTCTAATTTCAATCCAAGCAGCAAGTGACTCCGATAACTTACTGAAGAGAGGTAGACTTAAAAACAAAAGTTGATTATTTTTTTTTTTCTGTGTTGGTCCACGTCTGTCACTGGGAGGGGGTTGATTTTAAGTTATAAACCTTTCTGCGATGACAAAGATTTCGTCTGAATTTGTCAAGTTGTTCGATTTCAATCGCATCCAAACAAATATACAAACATCCACGTAAGTGTGAGTGTGTGTGTGTGTCTCTGTTTATGTTCAATCTAGCAACTACAAGATCCGTCGTCGTTAATTGTACCTTTTGAGTGTTTCAAACCAAGATATTGTGAATTGTAGCGTTTTATTCATAAATTGAATAAAATCCCTCGCTACTGATAAAAGTTATAATATAAACTCATCTTGGAAGAGATTCATCTTAATATCTGCTGACGACCAAACCGGTACAACTTGTTACATAACTGCTCACCATAAACCGAAGTTAACAGTTGGCGGAGTCTACGAAAACCTTGTTTACTTTCAAGTCTAGGCCTAGTAATGAGCTCCAGCCTCAAGGATGGAAATGGGGGAGGCAGCTTTGAAACTAATGAACCTTGTGGCCTCATCTCTCTAATTAACGCGTTTTATTTTGAGAGAAAAGGCGGGAAACATCAAGATATGATAGAGAGGGCGTGAGGTAATTAAAGACATAGGTGAACGTACGTACGTAGAGAAAAAAAAAAGTTATCAATGTCTCATATTATAAGTGAGGGAAGAGAATCTTGCATTTAACGAGGTGTGTAAATGTATGCAGGCGATGGTAAAATGACCCAATAAAAGAACACGTAAATATAACAAATAAATAACAAAACTAGCAAGGGAGAGAAAGAGTTGTTGAGGGTAAATCATAATATAACACGAACTAATACTGACAAAGAGACTCGGTATAATGCGATCCCTACAGTGTTGCATATCACAACAGCTGGCAGCTGTAGTATATTATGCAATTCGTATAAATATCAATGGACATCCATCTGAATGGAACCCACCCTGTTTTTTCGGGAGTTTATAATTTTTTGGCAACTGTGTTGATTTCGGGGCTGGCGATGGGTTTCATACACAGTTGGGTGAATTCCAAACGTTAGAATATTTAGAGTAGGAAGGGATCAATCGAAACATTGTCAAAAATTAAAATATGTATCCATTTATTGTTTTAAATTCCAAAAGTTTACTATCCAAAACAAGAGTAGAATAACAAAAAAATCCATCACTTATTGCTTGTAAAAACTGCGCAAGGGATGTTCCAAGGGATCTGGCAACGACCCTAGTTCTTTTTTTCTTTTTGGTGTTAACCCCTGCATAAACTACCAGTTATGTAGCCTATACGTTAGTATCACTCCACACCAACAAATACACGTTATATACACACACACACATATATATATATATTCTATATATATATATATATATATATATACATATATATACATATATATATATATATATATATATATATATATATATATATATATATATATAGTATATATAGATTATAGAGATATAGATATAGTATAGATATAGATATAGATATGGACATAGATAGGTATATATATATAGATATAGATATAGATATATATATATATATATATATATATATATATATATATATATATATATATATATATATATATATTGAATAACTTGATCACGAAGTATATAAAACGTGTTGCTATGTATAAATAAAGGTTTTTTGCCACGAAGGAAAAAATGAAAAAGCGAGATAGTCAAGTACTTTCGGTCCTGTTCGGACTCTTTACTAAGGCAAACTGATTTTACAGTGAACAACATAGTCAAAAGAAGGCTTAATATACAAACTGACACTACAAGATTAGCAAAAAGGGCCAATAATCACTCTACAGAAAGGAGGAGCCGCGTGTATCCTTCAAGGTGGGGCTACCCTTAGGCGGCTCCTCCTTTCTGTAGAGTGAAAATCGCCCTTATTGCTAATCTTGTAGTGTCAGTTAGAATATTAAGTCTTCTTTTGACTATATTGTTCTCTGTAAAATCAGTTTGCCTCAGTAAAGGGTCCGAACAGGACCGAAAGTACTTGGCTATCTCGCTTTTTCATTTTTTCCTTCGTGGCAAAAAACCTTTATATATATATATATATATATATATATATATATATATATATATATATATATATATATATATATCTGTATGTAAGTGTAAATATGATTTTTGCATTTGACATCATTTTCATTTTTATAATCATTGAATAACCTTTCAGTCCGTCAAGCACTTTATCTGTTTATTTCCTCTTTGTTTTTCGTCGAACAACGTATTTGATCTCTAACTAGGAAAATTACCATTGACACCGTCGCTCTGTTATTTGATGTGTTGGAGTTTAGCAGAGGGGAGGGGGGGGGGGGGGTCGCCTCTGCGGGAACAAAGCAGCAAGACTAATTAAAGCACTCCTCGAAATCCTAAATGATACAAATCTCGAGAGGTAACACACATACATACACACACACACACACATATATATATATGACAGGTAAAAATGTTCTGTTACAACAGAATTCCATCTAATAAAAGGAGCCCACAAAAACACCAAAATATAGAGAAAAAAGTACTATATTTCACAGACTGCTGTCTCCCTCTTCAGGTAGATGAATGAGAAAAGTTTACAGAAAAGGTGGTATTTATACCAAGAGGTTCATCCACAGGCAAGCCAATTTACTTCACCCCCGCTGATAATCATCCTTTAATCTTCTTAGGCGTTGGTTGAATGAAAACCTTGTCGTTCGTATCTGAAATCCATGCTCCTTTTGAGATGTTCATTACCTGCCTATCTTTTATTAAGGCCGGTTCCATCATTTGACTCTTGTACCGGCAGTTGCTGCTATAAATTACACGTGACAAATTCCAGTTTATTCTATGGTTATGTTCATTTATATGGTTGAAAATAGCTCAGTTAGGTATGGACAACAGACCCCTGAAAGGGGGGTTTCACCAGTTGTGACGCCTCCAGAGATTTTGCTTCATTTAGAATTTCGAGGAGTGATCTAATTAGTCTTGCTGCTTTGTTCCCCACAGAGGCCCCGTTGCTAAACTTCAAACGTCAAGTAACGTAGTGGCGGTGTCAATGGTAATTTTCTTCGGCAAAATTCTCCTCCATAGCGCTGTTTATATTCATCATTCGAGCGAGATTAAAGTTCACAAGATTTCTTCTTAAAGATTCCTGTCAAGTATATTCGAATAAACACGCCCTTCTTCACAACGCACACAGACACACACACACACATACACACACACACACACACACATATATATATATATATATATATATATCTATATATATATATATATATATATATATATATATATATATATATATATATGTCACACATAACCACAGGTGAAGAATAAGAGGCGGGGTGTAGGTCCTGACTGGTTTCGACTTTAATTCCAAGAAACAGTACTGACGAACATGCACACAGCCGTTTGAGACTGCAGATCCACCCACAGGCAGGTGTTAAGGTAGGAGTGGCTTTCAAAAATAATTTGGTTAAAATTTACAAAACATTCTCAAGGGACAAATGAATCACGTGCTAAAGTGATTATAATCATATAAATTATATGGGTGTTGCAAAGCTGGGCGTGTTTGTTCGAATATACTTGAGACGAATTTTTTAAGAGGAAATCTGGTGAAATTTAATCTCCTCGAATGATGAATATTTACAGCGCGATGGAGGAGATCTTCACCGAGATGTTCATTGAGATAGATGAAAATGGAAGCCATGAATTAACAAATGGGAAATGCGCAGCCAAATATGAGGGGACTATGTATAAAGACCAGAGTAAAAGGGGATAATGATACTTTATTTTCAAAATCCACTGAGGCTACAACAAACGCCATTCATCAAACGTAAAACATCAGTTCAGCGCTTCGTGAAATTCAATAGAATATACAAAAGGAATGAATTTTCGTTTGTTTGTTCGTATGGTGTTTTCACGTTGCATGGAACCAGTGGTTACTCAGCAACGGGACCAACAGCTTTACGTGACTTCCGAACCTTGTCGAGAGTGAACTTCTATTACCGGAAATGCACATATCTCACACCTCTATGGAATGACCGAGAATCGAACTTGTGGCTACCGAGGAGGCCCGCCAACACCATACTGACCACGCCACTGAGGAGCTACAAACAAAGGAATGAAAGGCAGGAGACTTATTCATGGAACTTGACTTTTCAGATTGTGAACATCTTATTACTGACGTAAAGAAAAACGATGAGAGGTCAGATCACAAGTTTTTCCTCACTTTCACCGGTAAATAACATGGTTATTTCCGCAGAATGCTCCATAAACTAACGCCATATACGGGGGAGCATGACAGCAGTAACATTAGTAAGCCTTTTTAATTGCTTTGTTGAATATGAACACGTTCTACGCGGGTGAAATCCACGCCAAAGTGTAATATAGCGTTTAACATCGCAATTGCTCTGAATGGCATCAGCACCATATATACCTCAGTGGTTTATGGGCGCATGGTAATGTCAGCTTGCGAAACACATTTATTTGCTGATTTATATACGTTCGTTATGCAATGGGCGTGTGTCCATGCATTGCTTTCTACCCCTCTATTTAAACTACATTTAGGTCAACGAGGTTTACAGCCATGACGAAATTAAAATCTATATTTATTTTTCTCAACATTCTATACTCTTCTGCTGATAATTCTTTTTATCAATTTTCTATTTTGGTTGCTAACTTGTGTATTGATATATAAAGACTAGTTTTCTTAAATTTTACAAAAATATGAACATTCATATTAATTTTTACAACTAAAAGTGTCACATAGTTATTATTATCTGGCATTTACCTATTAATGGTAAGTTTTTTCATCAATTTGCTTATTTATGTGATTACAAATATTTATATTAAATTCTTTTACACTGACTTTATCGATTTATTTAGATATCTCAGGTGTAGATCAACAGTTATACAGTTTCTACTATTTTTCTGTTGAAATAATTTGTGTCCATTTTTCTTTTTATTTAATTATAAGTAGGAATGGAACTTCAGTGTTATCAGATGTATTGGTATGTTGTCAAAATGAGAATTCTATTATCATAAACCCGTATATTGTGGTAGTCGTTGTTATTAGTTTATTCCTATGTGTATTATCATTGCTATTTCGGAGTTAATGTTTAACGCAGATTTCCAGTGATATATAGAAATGATAATTACTTCAGTTATCCACTACTTCCAATTTTAATCAATATTATCGACTAAAAAAATGGTTTCCATATTTGCATCTCTGTTACATATCTAAAACGTTTACATCAATAAAGAGTGAGGGAATTATCCGATAGTCTCTGAGGTGAAACGTTTATGTATTCTGAGTAAATAGATCAATAGCCAGAGGCTAAATTAACTGAGAGAATTGGAACTCTATAGATGAAGGTGGAAATATGTGCTAGCAACCTTACCTTTCCTTTATCCCAATAACCGGAATTTACTATAAAACCAAATCAGTATAATGTTTAGCCAAGCACCAGAAGTTAAAGAAGGCAAACGATTATATTAATATTTTTACAGCAATAGATATAATTATGTGGTATATTCTGCTTTGAAAATATACTCTATTTTATTTTCTAAATAACAGAAAATATATATATATATTATATTATTTATATAATTATTATAGTAAATATATATACATATATTATATAATATATATAATATACTATATATTAATATAATATTAATAATATTAATAGTATATTATATATTAATAAATATATTATATATATAATAATAATTATATATAACGAAAACCACATTATTATTGAAAGCATTACTAATAACAAAACTACCAGCAATGTTTTATTAAATCATCGCTCGGTATAACTTCAGATGTAGTGGTAGAAAACTACTCAAATATTCGAAGGTCAGCTACTTGAAGCACTAATTTATGACTTTAAATTAGTAAATTACTATTAAAACACTAAGCGATTATCTCTAAAAAATGAAAACACCTCATCCAATAGAAAAAAAAATATTACAAAGAAATTGTTATTATGAACCAAAGGTTATAAATCAATTTGGTTCTTCAGAGAATCGATATTTGAAATATTACCCTAACAGCTTCCAAGAATTGCGGATAGCCTTATATATTACCCAATCCATCTCTTCCTTTTCTATAGCCACGATGCTGGTATTTAACCATGAAAAAAGGAGTCTGGAAGCTGGCGATAAGCATAACAGATGGGCCAGCCTTGGGTAAGAGCCTGTTGAGAAGTAGTGGTATATATATATACATATTTATATATTTATATATATATATATATAAATATATTCATATTAATATATATATAGTCATATATTAATTTATATATTAGTTAATTATAAAATAATACATACATATTATATTAAATATACAACATATATTATATATAAATAATATATATATTATATATATAGTATTTCTATATATATATATATATATATATATATATATATATATATATACACACACATATATATATATATATATATCACACACATATATATATATATATATATATATATCTATATATATATATATTCAAACACACACACACATATATATATACTATATATATATATATATATATATATATATATATATATATATATGCTATATATCATATATATATATATATATATATATATATATATATATATATATATATATATATATATATATATACACACACACACACACACACACACACACACACACACATATATATATATATATATATATATATATATATATATATATATATATATATATATGTGTGTGTGTGTGTGTGTGTGTGTGTGTATAATCTGAAATAAGGGAACTTTCAACATTACATAAGCATCCCTTTTTAAGAACAGGCTTTTGTTGTAAGGAACATCGTCTTGATAGTCATTCCCACAAATATAGGAAAGTAGCGCTCTAAATGCCATTTTAGCACCAATTCTCTGAGATAGAGATGAACATTTACGCCATGACGAGCGCAGTTGTTGAGCTATATATTATCTTTTTAAAAATTTTCACTCTTATATAAGATGTGGTTTAGTGAGCAAAAGCGTACGACTGAGAGAGGCTAATGGCAGCAGTTTCCAAGACTGAAAAACATATAGTTTTACCAGACAACTGGGCTCATTAACAGCTCTCCTAAGGCTGTCCCGAAGGATTATATATTTTTACGTGGCTAGGAAACAATTGGCCACCTAACAATGGGACCTACAGCTCATTGTGGGATCCGAACAACATTATATCAAGAAATGATTTTCTATCACCAGAAATAAATTCCTCTGATTCCGCGTTGGGCGAACCGAGAATCGACCTTCGGACCACCGGATTGGAAGCCGAGCGCGAAAACCACTCGTCCAACGAGGAACTTTCCAAGATTGAAATATGATATAACTAAATCAAACGATCTTCTTATAATGATGGCTACTCACCCTGTCACTGAGAATACAACGCACAATCGAAGGACTCAAGGAAGAAATGAACTGTTTTTCTCAATTGTAGAAAAGGGACCAAGAAAATGATATATAGTTGTAAAGGCAAATGGAGATGAATATCAATATATAAAGCGCCTCAGTGGCGAGATCGGTATGGTCTTGACCTGCCACCTCGGTGGCCCCGAGTTCGATTCTCCGGCATTCCAATGAGGTGTCAGAGATGTGTGTTTCTCGTGACAGAAGTTCACTTTCGACGTGGTTCGGAACTCACGTGAAGCCGTTGGTCCCGTTGCTGAATAACCACTGGTTCCATGCAACGTAAAAACGCCATACAAACGAAATATCAATATATAGGAAACGTATTTTTCTTATGAAGAAATTCCAGGGAATACATTAAATGAAAATGATTAAGAGTTTCCCAAAATATATAAAACTCAACTCATGAAGCTAATCGACCCTAAGTGAGTTAAAAGAAAAAAAAGAGGACTGGTCGGAGTCGATTATTGAAATCATTGAATGGTGAAGAACGCTCCTGGAAACAGGCGAGAAAAGACGGCCAGAAATGTTACGTTGATCGCAATTATAGATTCTTCATTTGCGTTCGGAGAAAAGTCCGTCTTCAGGATTAATTTTGGAATAACAGAATATACAAATAAAATAAACGCACACTGTTCCCCAATCAGAAAGGAAAAATATCGAAAAAAATATTTTTGCAGATTGAAAGGATCGTTCAAAATAACAAACTGAAAAGGATGAATGACATTCCGGATAAGATTTAATGAAGAGAGAGAATGAAGCATTCGAAATAAAAACGCATAAATCAAACATCAAAATGAAAGCGGAGAGTAGTAATAGTAAAGAATAAATCGAAAGGTGATAAAACAAAATCGAAAAATGCTGCTGATAATTCGCCAAATCAAACCTGAGCAGAAGGACCGAGTGTCAATCAACGTCTGGAAAATCCATGAGAGGACTCCATTCATGAAGAGTGAATAATGAATGAAGCCTTGAGAGAAATGTCGGTCAGAAATCTTGACGTTTCTTGAACAACCGACTCAAGACGAAGGACTGAAAAGACTTTGGAGAACTTTTGGGCTAAATCACGGCGCCTATTAAGACCTTTCTGTGAATGGAAAAGATGACGATTGTCGTGATAAAGATGACGGGAGAGATGATGGCAATTGCGATTTCAGGGTAAGAGTGGAAAGAAAGGGCTTTAATAAGGCTCGAGGTAAATATTGGAAAAATTATTACTTTTTCTCGCTGTGAAGATCTAAAATGTATACGTAGATAAAGGCTGGTAATATGATCTTATATCAGGACAACTGCCCCATAGGACAACTGCCTCCATAGGACAACTGGCCCCCTGGATAATCGTCCCCCTTTAGAGAACAATCAGAAACAAAACAACTATGGGAGTTTAATACTACTAGGGCTAATGAAACTAAAGTTTTATTTTGGTATCCTTTAAAATGAATTATTCAATAGACCACTGATGTTTAAACTTATCCTTTAAGAAGAATTATCTAACAATGACTGTTAACAAATAATACATACTTAAATTTGTAGATTAGTAATTGGCTTGTTGCTACGTACTATCTGAAACAATTTTCCTTATAAACATTTTTTCAAAAGTAAGCATATCTTAGTTTAACCAGACTATTGAGCTGACTAACAGCTCTCCCAGGGCTGGCACGGAAAATTAGAATTTTATCTACGTGGCTAAGAACTAATTGGTTACCCAGCGACGGGGCCTACAGCTTATTGTGGGATCCGAACCACATTAAGTCGAGAAATGAATTTCTTGTCACCATAAGTAAATTCCTCTGGTTCAACTAGACAGTATTTATGTAATTAGTACCAATTTATTCGAGAATTGTTTATCTATGAGTGGATGTAACTATTTTCTAAATGACTGGAGAACTAATATAATTGTTTTTGAAACTTAAGTGTAAACGGGGGCAATTGTCCGCGGGGGCAGTTGGTCTAGAACCGATTTTATAAAAGAGGCCATCTTAAGTTGACAGAATGGGTCGAAACTGAAAGGAAAACCAAATGTGTGGAAACGTAATCTGAGAGAGAGAGAGAGAGAGAGAGAGAGAGAGAGAGAGAGAGAGAGAGAGAGAGAGAGAGAGAGAGAGAGAGAGAGAGAGAGAGAGCAATCGACTGCAAGAATACGATTAGTTTTCAGTAAACCTATCAAAGGCATCGCGACTGAAATGCGAATGTCAAATTCAGAGACTGAATAGAAGAGAAATGAACTAGAAGGAAGTGAAATCGAAACACGATCCGTCAGGATCAAAGACGAAAGTAAATAAACTGGTGATCGGATTATAACGCAACGTCGCATAAAAAAAAGAGCGAGGAGAAGATTGAAAATCGTACTATTTCACGTTTTCCAATGATTAGACGGGCCAGAAGTGTGTTTAATAACTGAACTGTGTTTTAATGAATAAATCTTAATAAACGCATTTGTTTATATAACTAAAGGAACGACCAAGGAGCACAATTATATCTCTTGTTAGTAAAAAAAAATATACAGACGGTTGCTTCGATACAAATTTGGACTGTGATACAGTCCAACTAAACCGTTACTTGCCAAAATGTAGTAAAATATCACTATTCAAAAAAGAAAAATAATTGAATTGAACTGAATATAGAATTTAAGCCATAGGGCAAGCACTGGGACCTACAATGTCATTCAAAACTGTAGCGGAAATCGACAGTAAAAGGTTTGAAAACACAGGCGTGACACCTCGCAGTTGCACCATGAATCAATTGTTAGCCTGCTAGGAGAGGGCGGGCAGTAAGATGGAAGAGATGAAAGGAGGTACATTAAAAGAAATGAAAGTGATTGCAGATAAGGGCCGAAGGGACGCTGCAAATAAGTTTAAGCAATACATACAGTGCACCGCACGAGTTGCACTAACCGCATTACTCCGCTTCGGAAAAAAAAAGAAAAAAAAAAGTAGGTACTCGTAAGTCAACTCCTCAAGTCTCCATGATTCTCTTGAAGCCATCAGAACTTAACTGTTAAAGAAAAGTCTGACTCATCGGGATCTCGAGGGGCAGCTTGGCTTTCAAAAATCTGAACCCAGTGGTCTTAGCTTATTTGTAAGCAACAGCCCTTTATGTAGATTTCAGTTCTTCATTGGCATCAGCCCTGTGACTAATGAAATGCTGCATAAGCTTTAGTCCGTTATTTATCCCAAACTTCTGAATATGGGAACCGAAATTTTAAGATTGAACTTGGAGTTAAATCTTTTCTCGGCACCTCGGTAGTTCATCAGTTTTTTTTTTAATTTGGTCATATCTCATTTCATCTTAGGCAATCATCTCACAACTGTGAATATCATCGGTAAGTAATTTGTGGGGGTGCTACTTCCTTATCTCCGCGTGACCTACTATAGTTGGTTCACTTAAGGTAGATTCCTGGGTGAGCTCTATGCCTACGACATGTTTGTTTAGCGGCCGAAGATTGGCTGGGAGCTGCCTATCTCCCGGAATATAGTACCAAACACGGCGGAAGCTTCGTTGGACTAGCACCTCGGGGATGAAAGAATTATAATATACATCCATTTCTATATTGTTTATATCAATAAACAATATCGTCGTGCGGCAATCTACCCTATATTTACCATAGAGTATTTAGTGCTAGCACCTCGGAGTAGGTGATGCGTAGATAACAAATCAAAGTAGCACTAATTATGGAATAGTGGTATTCAGAGCGAATTATTCTGGCCCGGTAAACCACAGCGCCTGCGCCTTTGAGGATATAATTATTATCAACCTTTCGTTCATTTACTATTCTTGATATGAAATATTCGCTTTCAACGGTTGATATCATATTATGGTAACAGTTATAACGATAAAGATATGCTAATGGAAGTGGTTAATATCAGCTTTTATGATACGTGTATCTATAAATTAAGTTTATCAATTTGTGTTGACTATTGATAAATGTTTATAAATTATTGTACGACGGGATTTCTCTGTTACATGTTCGCAGTTGTTATCTTCATTACTCTAACAAATGTAATTAGCATAAGTGTTACCTTATCCTAAATAAGCAAGCTTCATGTCCCGCAATAAATCCCTAAGAAAAGTATATATATATAAAAACTACAGCTACAAGGCCCGAGAGTCATCAATTAGCAAGCTTATTATGATTATGTGGAAAAAAAACGCTACAGCGGAGAATCATATTACTATTAAACAGATTAACTGTCCTCTGAGTTAATTCTGGGCATTTATTATTATTATTATTATTATTATTATTATTATTATTATTATTATTATTATTATTATTATTATTATTATTATTATTATTATTTAGCAGATGAACCCTTTCATATGGAACAAGCACACGGGGGCCATTGACTTGAAATTCAAACTTCCAAAGAATTTGGTGTTCATCAGGGAGAATTAAGAGGAAGTAAAGTAAAATACAGAAAGAAGAGATCCCAATTAAAAAAAAAAAAAACTAATAAATATATCAATAAAAAAGTATTAAGATGCAATAAGAATAGTACTAGGGTAGTAATGCATTACATTTTTACTTGAATTTCTGAGAATTAGGAGAGAGAGAGAGAGAGAGAGAGAGAGAGAGAGAGAGAGAGAGAGAGAGAGAGAGAGATACAAAACAATGACGACAGGGTCAGTGGAAGGGGAGGCTACCAAGAACCTTTCATATACTATACTATTTATAATACTATTAATAATTTAGTGGAAAGCGTAGCTTAGTAAGCACAGGGTTAAACGTACCAAAAAAAAAAAAAAAAAAAAACTCGACATGGCTGCAGAAGCGTTCATTGAAAACTTGGTCCTTTATCAGGGAAATAAGTTCAGCCTCGTTCACAAAGCGCCGGTTGTAACGACGTTAGCGAAGGACATCACTACAGCATTTTGACGGTAAACCTCGTTATCAAAGAGCATTAACGAAATGGCTGACTCGGTAATTTCTACAAGTTAATTCTTAAAAAATTCTTCACACATTTGTCCGTTAATATTTTCTTTTTTATTTCATTCCCTTGTGATATTGCTTTCGATCTTGTACTTAACTATCACTATCTGATTGCTTTCAGGAAGAAGTATACTCTGTAAAATATAGGGTGAACCAAAAGTAGGTGGGCAGAAGATGATAACATTTATTTTGAGTTTACATTAACTAATAAGATGTATTTGTTATAAACAATTAGTATTCTTACAATTAATTATATTGTATGAAATAATACGACAGAAGGCACTGAAATAAATGATTTTCAGTGCCGTCAAAATGCTGTGGATTTTTTACTTAATTACTGTTAATAACTTTGTTGGAACGATGATGTTATCTTGAAATGGAAATGGAACCATAGCTCAATTTTGTGTAACTGTATCAAATTGCATAGTTATTTTCACTTACTTTATATAAGTCTCTTTTCGCTCAGTCATAATATCATTGCTGAATTTAATTACCGAAAACAGACTGAAAAACGTTTGGTGGTATGGGCTTAATGAAAACTTGAAAAATCCTGTTCAAAAGTTTTTTTTTCTTTTTTTAATAGAAACTACATATACATAAGGAATGGATGCCTCTTACGCCCTTCTTTTTTTGTCCTCATTCTTTCCTAATTACTTACGATCCGTCTCTTATCTGGCGCAGTCCACCGAAGATCTTTTACGATCCATAGGTTCATTTGACGTAATTACGGGATACTCCATATTCAATGTCAAATCCACAATACCGTGAAATAAGCAAATAAGAAAGTCTTTCATTTTCTCTCGCAAGACTTGCTATTTTTAGTCCTTTTGATATTATTTTGGCTCATATAACTTGGAACTATAGTAGCTTTGCGTGACTCAATTGCCTTGGCTAAAAAAAAAAAAAAAAAAAAAAATCTTTGTATCCAATAAATTTCATAATGCTGCCTAATCAAAAGCGTGCGGTAACCGCATGCGGATCTCTTTAGGCGGGCCACTCACCACGATGTGGTCGTACGATGAGAACTGAGTGGGAGGAGACTCCAAAAAAATGATTGCTAACTCACGTTACTGCCCGGTCTGAGCAAAGTAGTCACTACTCACTAGTCAGTCTCAAGCTGGTAGCCACTCTGTTAAGACATGGCGGAGGCAATATCTGTTGATGATCTGTACATGCTTAGCTTCTGTGCCGTTGCAGCCAATGTAACAATGAAAAAACGCCGGAAAAAGAATATTGGGTCAAAGATTGGTTAATGAAAAGACAACAACTCTCACATTTATCTCTTTTAAAGGAATTACAGGTAGCTCATCGGGATTGGTATAATTACCTAAGGATGGACGAGGCAACGTTCAACTTGCTCTTGGGGAAGATAATAACAGTCATTCAAAGGACGGACACATGTATGAGGAAATCCGTAACGCCCTACAAAAGACTAAGTGCCACATTACGCTACTTGGCAACTGGCTGTTCATACGAAGATTTAAAAGTTAGTGTGGCCATATCCCCTCAAGCTCTTGGAAGCATCATACCAGAAACATGTCGAGCTATATGAACAACACTCTGCAAAGACTATATGAAGTTAACTACAAATAATTTCCATATTTGAATCTTAAATAAAAAAATACAAACTTGCATTTAGAAAAAAAAATAATTGTGGCTCCTCTACAAATATACATAAAAGTTTGTATAATATTACAATATAGAATTATCTAAAAAAGGTAACAAATCTTTATAGCATAACTAGTCATTACACTACAGTATTTCATAATCAGCACTGCTACAAGAGAATGATGGCGTCTGGATACTGGGATTATGGTTATTTCCTCCAATTATGATTTTGGTGTCCCCAGTTCTCCTTGGAATAATATATCATTTATTAGTTTTTCTGCGTATATTCTTATTTCGTTAGGAAATGCCCTCAATTTATTTGCTACGTGTTTTAGTCCTGCAGCCCGGACCACTGAGATACAACGAACGAGATACCGACTGTAACCCCTACTGGTGTTTAGGAGTAGACTTGTAAACTGTGAAACTGACCGTCCTTGAGTACTGTGGTGGTAATGACAGACATTTTAGTGGGTGGTTACCCCCTGACAGACACCCCAAAACGAGTTGGGAGGGGGAGACAGGATCTGCATTCAACATTGGAGATACCAAGTAAAATTTGTACTACAATAGCACTTCATATCCTAGAATGCTAGGTGATGGTAATGCCAGATATTTTAGTGGATGGTTTACCCTGACAGACACCCCAAAACGAGTTGGGAGGGGGAGACAGGATCTGCATTCAACATTGGAGATACCAAGTAAAATTTGTACTATAATTGAGCTGCACATCCTAGAGTACTGTGGTGGTAATGACAGACATTTAGTGGGTGGTCACTGGTCACCTTCTGACAGACACCCCACATCGAGTGGGGAGGGGGGGGGGGGTGAGTACAATAGCACTGCATATCCTAGAATGCTGTGATGGTAATGCCGGACATTTTAATGGGTGGTTTCCTTCTGATAAACGCCTTAACAGGTGGGCAGGGGGAAGGGAAACCCCAATTATTAATGTCTAGACTAGTTTAGTAGGCTACTATCTACCCATATTATACTTTATCGTGATATATTTAATATTTTTATGCTTTCTATATCCTTTGTATTTATCTATTACAAATATTATTTATTTCTTCCATATAAATAACAGTCATCTGTAGGCACATAAAGATTCGGTCATATTATTTTGTCAAGCCAGCAACCGACTTCAATTATAGTACTCGCTTTAGCTTTGTTTACGAGATGAACATTAATGTAGCGGTGGCTGGAAGACTGGCACTGTAAAGTAGCATGTAAGTTCTCATCATTATTAGATTTATTGCTGTAAAATGTCTATGTACATAACATGTGTTAAATAGAGTAATACGCACCCAGTAAGTAGATAGTAATACATATGTAATATATACGCTATGGTCAGAGTACAGCTCATACTAATTGCACTATAGCCTACTCGATTTGTTTTAACAAAGCAGGACTGCCTACTACCTTTTGGTTTCAACTGACTTTCATACAAATGAAATCATGGATACATTTTTGCGTTATCAGTTTTTGGAATGAATATTGTTGTTACTATAGTCGATTTTTTTTTGGCTGGTGTAAAACTCGTCAGATATAATACACCTGGCTGTGGAAGGACACAGAGGATTTAAATTTTTTAAACAATCTCTCCACACACCAAGATATTTAGAACATTTCCATTCTCTCAAGAAGACTATGAATAAATATAAGAGCAAACTAGACCAAAAAATAATCACCTAGCATTAATGTAAGAAAACAAGAGAAATGAATAATGAGTGCGATTGTGATTTTTGTTTATCGTTAATGTTTAATGAGTAAGTGTTTAGCGAATTGTTAGGGGTTAGTGAGTAAGCGTTTAGTGAATGTTCGTGAGTAAGTGTTTGATGAATGTTTAGTTTATAGTTTAGTGACTGTTTAATGTGTCAGTATTCAGTGAATGTTTACTGAGTCTTTAGGGTTTAGTAAATGTTATTGAATGTTTATTGTGGAAGTATTCAATGAATGTTTTATCTTTAGGGTTTTAGTGCATGTTAAGTGAGCGTTTAGTGAATGTCTTGTTAATGTTAGTGTTTAGGGAATATTTAGTGTATAAGTATTCAGTGAGGGGTTAGGATTTAGTGAATGTTTAATTTGTAAGTATTCAGTGAATGTTTAGTGAGTGTTTAGGTTTAGTTAAAGTTTTTTGATTGTTTGTGTGGTGAATGTTTAGTAAGTATTCAGTGAGTGTTTAGTGAATGTCTTGTGAATGTTAGTGTTTAGCTGGTGTTTAGTGTGTAAGTGTTTATTGAGTTTGTAATGAGCGGATGTTCATTCACTGTTTAGTATTTATTCAGAGTTTAGGATTTGATATGCAATTAGCATTTAATGAGTGCTTAGGGTTTTGTGAGTGTTTAATCAATGTTTAGGATTACGTGAGTGTTTAGTGAAAGTTCACCGAGTGTTTGGGGTATAATGAGTAGTTAGTGAGTCTAGTGTTTTAAATGTTTAGGTAGGATTTATTGCTTAGTGAGTGTTGGGCATTCAGTGTGTTTGGTTTTATTGAGTGTGAGTGTATGTTAAGTGTGTGTGTGTAGTGAATGTATGTAAGTGTGAGTGCTTCCTGAGTGTATGTGCATTGTGAATGTTAGTTTTTAGTGATTGTATTACATTATAGTTTAGTTAGTGATTCACTACTGTGTGCAAAGAAAGTCCTGTAATTTACACAGGAACCATTTATGCTTCACATTGCTTAAATCCAAGAGCAGATGCTTAGGCCTTGGCCACAATGGTTGGAGTGCTTAGGCCTGTTTTCGTAAGGTAATTTTTCTCTCTGAAATTGGGTCAAATAATAATAATCATAAAGATTAACAAAATAATAGCAATAAAATATAGTACCAAGAGCTGGACCACGACTTTTCAATATGGCCTCCCCGAGTTACTCTTGGCAGGTAGATCGCTACTGCTTACTTCCGGTTGTCCGATTTTGGAAACGCATTATAAGTCATATTAGCAATGGTAAATACATTGAACAGACATGATGATATAATATGATGTTAGTGCCTGTCTACTGGAATAATGAAGATTGAAAGTAAAAATATTACTAGGGAGAAAATTAGCCGAATAATGGTCGTTAAAGCCAGCATCGATAGAATGTATTGAAACACATTGTATAGGCATGGCTGTGGCGCGTGCCAGCGGGAAGTTAAGATACAAACACACTCAGCTGGCTTTAAATATCAAACTGTGGGCAATTTTCGCCTTAATTTGGCCGTAAGTATAATTTTTAGTTGAGTTTAAATTTTCTTCCCTGAATATATATGGTACCGGATACTTGGTGATAGCGTACAGATCAATTTGAGTGAGGCAGCCGAAAATAAGTGGACTATTAGATAATTGACATGCTATTATAGGCCTACTTAATTTGGGAGTCAGGAGCTCCAAGTTGTATGATCGTCAACTTCGGGAGGGAGAATAGAATGGGGGAAAATGTTTTGTAGTTAGTCTATCCTGAACAATTAATTCACATTTCCGTTTCCAGTAATTATTTGTGATGTGATAGATCACCTCTTTGTGAATATGCGGGTGTTAAAACGGCTCTTTATGATGGGACTTTGGTCTTAATATCAATCGAACTCCCGTATCCGATAAAAATTTCATTTCATCCACACGAAGCAACAGCAACTAAAGAACAATTCAGTTGATTGTAAGACACGTTGGGCTACAAACCTCGACATGGCTGCAGTGCCCTAATTATAGGCCTATTCTGCAAAAATAAAAGAAAATGACCAAAGACGCTATTAAAACGAGAATACTTACCTGGCATTTTTTTAGAGGAATTGAGAGTGGCACCCTATGACTGGTTTAATTATTAAAAAATGCTCAGCACACGTACATGTAGCTGTTGTTACTTGTGATCAATTCATTCAGAAAAAAATACTAATTTGTGTGAAGTAATAACTCCACACCAAAGGATAGTACTAATATTATATATAGGACTACGATACGTAAACAGGAAAAGTTGAGGGAGAACAAAGTGAATTACTTGAACTTACCGTAAAAAAGGATTTAAAGTGAACATTTACTCTAGAGGAAAGTTCGCCAGAAACTCAGCTAAGTACTTTACAGCTATTTATTTACAAGAGGCTGCTTAACAGCAAAGGTTTAAGTAAATGCAACTGGTCCCCACATGGACTAATAACATCTCTCAAGTGAATGATAGCTGGCGCAAAATGAAAGTCACTAATAAAGCTGGTTTCGAAATCTTGCGGTAATGCAACACATGCGGACGGGCAGACTTGACACATGACTCAGGGAATCTGGAAAACAATCCCAGATTAGACAAGATAAAAGAAAAAAGGATTTCTTGCACAAATTACGATTATTCAGTTCTCTAACACTGGGGCAAAGGAACTCTAATGTTTCACTGAGGTATGCACTGAAGACTTCATTGGTCTGGGACGATCACACAAGGGAAACATGCGGCCATGAGGCAGTGAGAAACCAAGGGATATTCAATGGAGTAGAAGTTTGGTTTATGAAAATTAGGAGGGAAGGAACTGGCAATATACTGCTTCACAAGACGTACCTGGATGCCATGTTCAGTGTGGACCTTTGTAGAAAATGTGGCGCCCGTCTTTGTCTCAGGTCTGGGTCTCTTGGCGCGCCAGTAACCCCATGGATAGGCCTAAATGGAAGGCGGGTGGTCGGACATCCATCCGAGGTCATGAACTGGAGCTGTCTGAGGCAGATCGCAGGTGTCTTGCCTGGGTGTTGGGGGTCAGCTTAACCCCCCACGAGCAGGGCAAATCCTGGAAACAGAACATACAGCCAGCAGAGGGTTCAGAGGAAAAAGAGCTTAAGATATAGGCCTAAGAAGTACCAGTCTGCCTACATCCTTCCCTTTGAGATACGTCCCTAAAGCTGACAAACAGGAAATGCTTAACTCTGGATGGCTAGCTTTGGTTTCCCGCCCAAATCAGCTGATATTTGGAATATGGCTGCCGTTTTACAAAGCAAAATAATGAATTAATTACTGGGTTGGCGAGGAGTTCAATAAACGTAGAATATCTAATATATATATATATATATATATATATATATATATATATATATATATATATATATATAATATATATATGTGTGTGTGTGTGTGTGTGTGTGTGTGTGTGTGTGTGTATGTGTGTGTGTGTGTGTGTGTGTGAAACTAAAGAAAGTAGACCAAGCTTAGTAAGTCTCATACATAGTTTTTCATATAGATGTGATGGAATTAATGAAGTGGTATATTCCATACTTCGATAGGAATTTTTAAAAATAACTCAGGCAGTAATTCTTATCCTGAAACATCAAAATTTTTATTGAATTTTTTGTCTTTTACATTTCATCAGGCTCACGAATTTCAAATAATTACCATATTTCTAATATTAATATTGCCTATGATAGATTTTCAAAATAGGTCATTTCAAGGTGTCCCATCTCTCCCTTCCCATCTAGATTATCTCCGTCAGGGGGAAACCACCTACTACAATGTCTGACATAAACTTCACAGCATTCAAGGATATACATTGCTATTGTTGTGCAAAATTTACTTGGCATCTCCAATGTTGGATGCAGATCCTGTCTTCCCCTCCCCACTCGTTGTGGGGTGTCTGTTAGGGGGTAACCACCCACTAAAATGTCTGTCATTACCACCACAGTACTCTAAGATGTGCAGTGATATTGTATTACAAATTTTACTTAGTATCTCCAATGCTGGATCCAGATCCGGTCTCCCCCTCCCCACTGGATGTGGGGTGTCTGTCGGGGGTAACCACCCACTAAAATGTTTACCGCTGTACTCTAGGATGTGCAGTGCTATAGTAGTACAAATTTCACTTGGTATCTCCAATGTTTGATGCAGATCCTGTCTCCCCCTCCCCCTCCCAACTCGTTGTGGGGTTTCTGTTAGGGGGTAACCACCCACTAAAATGTCTGGCATTACCATCAAAGCATTCTAGGATATGAAGTGCTATTGTAGTACAAATTTTACTTGGTATCTCCAATGTTTGATACAGATCCTGTCTCCCCCTCCCCACTCGTTGTGGGGCGTCTGTCAAGGGGAAACCACCCACTAAAATATCTAGCATTACCACCACAGCATTCTAGGATATGAAGTGCTATTGTAGTACAAATTTTACTTGGTATCTCCAATGTTGGATGCAGATCCTGTCTCCCCCTCCCCACTCGTTGTGGGGCGTCTGTCAGGGGGTAACCACTCACTAAACTGTCTGTCATTATCACCACAGTACTCTGGGATGTGCTGTGCTACTGTAGTGTAAATTTTACTTGGTATCTCCTAAGTTGGATCTAGATCCAATTAAACCCCCCTTTTCAGTGCGTCTGGCAGGGGGAAACCACTCTCCAGAATATACGTCACTGGTCATTCTATAATAAGGAGAGTCTGTAGATATATTATATATTAGTTTCATCTGGTATCTCATATATTGGATCTAGACCCAAAATCTAACAAGCAATTAGTGGTGCTTGTTGAGTAAGCCACCCATATATTTTGGGCAGACGGTCAGTTTCACAGTTTGCAAGTCTACTCCTAAACACCAGTAGGAGCTACAGTCGATATCTTGTTCGTTGTATCTCAATGGTCCGGGCTGCTGCTCTAGGATGAAAGGTACCTGGAATCTTTCCATTCGCATTTAGTCTAAAAGAATCTAACTTAGATAGTGACCCTAAGGGTTTTAACCCAGTATGTATCCACCTTCGCGGCGTGTTTAGTACTAGCCCAATGGGGATGACCTAAAAACATAAACAAAAGACTGTCAGTATCATATAAAGACAGTGAACCCCCAAGAAATATTAGTCCTAGACAACGATCCACGCAAATCCATTGGGTGTCACTATCCAGGAATATCATCATGATCAGTTGATAACGTTGATAACGACACTTCTTATGATAATAAGTTATTGGTATTATAGATTCCAAGTGAAACATTGTACTCTACTAGACCCGTCTTGAACTTTAAGGGGGCTCGTCATCAAGTGGAAAGACGATGTAATCGGAAATATTTTGCTGCCCAGACCTGAAGGAGGAGAATCAGTGGCCTCGCTTTTCACCCTCACTCAGCTGCAAGTGAGTTTTATTGCTCGTTCGTGTCAGGCTGTAATGAGAATGACTTTTTTGTTCATTTTCATTCTACCTTTTTTTTGCTTTAATTCTTGCTACACAATTGCTATGGGATGTACGTCGTGTCTTTGAAGAACCGTGTCGGTTTGCATTGATCAATTTTGCTTTCATTCTTATATTTTTAAATCTTTCTGCAACAATGAGTCTGAGATGTGTCCAGTTTTGGTCTGACAAAAGATGGCTATGGTTAACAGAGGGTTCCGTGAGACAGGTCTTTTAGCAATCATTTTCTTAAGTGGTTCTAGGACAGTTCTAAGTCAGTTCTTTACTTGATATTACCTTTGAAAATAATTTATTAATGGTGTGTCTGTCACAGGGGTTATTTACTAGTGGGTCTTTTTCTGCCATTTTTATTTTATGGAAATATATATATATATATATATATATATATATATATATATATATATATATATATATATATATATATATATATATATATATAATATATATATTTGTGTGTGTGTGTGAAGCACATGTATATATATATATATATATATATATATATATATATATATATATACTATATATATATATATATATATATATATATATATATATATATATATATATATATATATATATATATATATATATATATATATATACTATATATATATATATATATATATATATATATATATATATATATATATATATATTTGATTCAGCCATTTTATTTAAAAAAAAAATATATATTTTTTAACGTGTAGAAGAGTTTGTATATCTAAAGTTTTGCCAAAATCAAACTATGATATTGTATTGCGTCAAAATTAGCAAAAATAAAACTATGAATCTTAATGGCCGCCACTGACGTTCAGTTATACCTGCGCAGTCGGCCTGTGCAGCCAAAATCGAACCCACTAACCTTCAGTTTTGTTGAGGTATAACAAAACGTTAGTGGATTCAGTTTTGCTTGCACAGGCCGACTGCGCGGGCATAACTACGCAGGTATAAGCGAATGCTAGTGGCAGCCTTTATGTACAGTTTTAACCAATCTAACAATGAGAATATTTTCTCCTTTTCAGGCTGCGTTTATTGTTGTCATCATTGGATTTTTAGCAGCGACTGTGTCTCTGGTTATGAATACTTATCAGATCACCGTGATTCATTTAAATCATTCGAGCTACAAATGTCCTTTAATATCTAATTCGCTCTACCTCGGAATTGATATATTTTCATATATGTACCGCAGGGGAATTTTTA
>NC_087206.1:93650452-93655452 GCF_015104395.2 Macrobrachium nipponense
TGTTATTCAGAGGAGGTACGTTAATAATGGTAACTAAAAGAAAACAAATTGAGATTATTAACCAAGAAACATATGTGGAAGGGCGTATTATTGGTATACAGATACGTTATAATAACTCTGGGGCGAATAATGATAAGGTTAGGGAAGACTTCTTTGCTCAGAACTTACCCTTTTATATGAGGCAAAGGATATAAACAACATCATTTTAGGAGGAGATTTCAACTCTGTTGTTATCGACAGAGACAGTGGTCATCCGAGTCACCATATAATGTCAAAAAAGTTGTTATCTTTAATGAAACATTAGATTTAAAGGATACTTACTACTTTCGAAAAGGATTACCTGAATACACTTTTGTATGAAAAAATTATGGATCTCGCCTTGACAGGTTCCATTAAAGACGTATTTTTGATATCATTCGTAATGTAACCACAGTACCAGTCTCTTTTTCAGACCATTGTTTGGTCGTTATGGAAATTAACTGTGGAATATACCACATGGGTTCTGGTTACTGGAAACTAAATAACAACGTATTGAATTATGAGGGAGTCGATAACCTTTTTAGCACATTTTGGCATCATTTGAAAAGCAGAAAAAGTCAATTTAAAATTTTTTTAATTTGGTGTGACTGGGCGAAGAAGGAATTTCCAAAGTGGTTCATAGCTTTATCCAAAAGGATTAACAATGAAAAATATGGTCTTATAAATCTGCTACAGGCGAGGCTGAGAAAATTGTATTTAAAACATGATTGTACTACGGGAGAATACCTAAATATTCAATCCATAAAAGGCAAAATTGAAAGTATAAGGAATGAAGTTATGGAAGGAGTAAAAATTCAAAGTAAGATGGATCAACTGAATAAAGGGGAGAAAGTGTCGTCTTTTTTATTAGGGAGGGAAAAAGTAAAACCTCAAATCGCTTCTTTAAATGAATTAATCTTAGAGAATGGAAAGACACTCGAGTCCCAAAGTGAGTTATGTTTTCATATTGATAATCATTACAGCAGTTTCTTTAAGAAGCCGGAATGTAGAAAGAAGGATATGAATTATTTTCTTAGCAAGATTGACAATGTATTAGATGAGCATGATAGAAAAATTCTCAATGAAGAAATGAATTGTGATGAAGTGAGGAAAGTTCTTTCATCTTTAATAAGAATAAAACTCCTTGTAGAGACGGTCTTTCCATTGAATTTTACCTTACCTTCTGGGATATTATAAAGGGTGAGTTTATGGAGGTATTGAAATACATGAAAACACATTATGAGTTGTCGGTGTCTCAAAACATAGGTGTGATTAAATTAATCCCAAAATCAGGAGATCTGTCACAATTAGAGGAATGGCGACCTATCACCTTATTAAATACTGATTACAAAATATTTACGAAGATATTATAGAACAGGCTTCACTTAGTGATTGATAAGGTGATCTCCAAACTTCAGTTCTGTGTTGGATCTGGTAAGTCAATTGTTTATTGTAACAATATTATAAGAGATATGATTCATTATGTCAATAATGAGAAATCAAAGGCAGCCTTGCTCAGTCTAGACTGGTCTAAGGCCTTTGGTAGAGTGAATATCGATTTTCTGTTGAAGGTCATGCAGAAATTAGGTTTTCCAGTGGAATTCATTAAAATCATCGAGGCACTCTTTAAACAATATAGAGCAGTTATTAGCATTAATGGTACTTTATCCCGCGAATTTGAAGTCCAAAGATCTGTTAGACAAGGATGCCCTTTGGCCATGGTTTTATTCTGTATTTTACAAGAAGCTTTTTATAAAGTCATTCAGTACGACAGTGAGGTGCAGGCTCTTGATATTCCAAATAAGGTGATAATTACAATAATAGGTTTTGCAGATGACTCAAATATATCTATCACATCAGATAACGCTTTAACAAAATGTATTGAAATTGTGAATAAATTCGAAAATGCAACTGGAGCCTTGCTTAACAAAAAGAAAACTGTTATCATGGGTCTTCGCCTGTGAACTGACAGACCTGCTTGGCGAATTTCATGGATTTGGTCAGTAAAACAAATAAGGATCTTAGGTATATTCCATCAGAATAACTATGCAAAAGTTTGTGAAGAAAATTGGTTACATATTGTTGAAAAAGTGCAAAAAACAGTTAACATGTTTAAGCCTAGATTTTTAACCTTATTTCAAAAAGCCATAATTGTGAATTGTTTAGTGTTATCCAAGGTGTGGTATGTAGCTCATACACTTTTACCTAGTAAATTACATATTAATAAAATTAATGCAATATTATACCAGTATATGTGGAATGGTAAATATCATCCGATAAGAAAGGATACACTTTGCCTGAGTAAACGCAATGCTGGTATAGGGGTAATTGATGTTTATCGAAAAGCATATATAATCTGTTGTAAAACTGCTCTCAATATGTATAGCGCTGATATTGGTTTAACTCGATATTTTTGTTACATAAGGGTATCCTTCTTAATTAAGTGTGGAGTTGTTAACAATACTGCATTAACCACGCCGTGCTTTTACCCTTCATTCATAGATTTTTTAAGGCGTATACATAAGCTGTTAAATCTTCCAGTGTTATCTAATAAAGTATTGTATAAAGAATTTGCGCCTAATGTCAAGCCTACAATTGAACAATCATTTCCATTACATAATTGGGAAAGAATCTGGAAAGTGTTAGACACTCCGTTTATCTTCCCGGATGAACGTGGATTTTTATTTAGATATTTACATGGTGTTCTACCTTCTAACTCTAAACTGAAAGCCCTAAATATAAAAGACACAGATGCATGTGCACATTGTGGCTGTAGCGAGGATGTGTTTCATATTTTCTGGTTTTGTGATCAGATTCAACGGGTATTAAAATTTTTAAAAACAGCCTTGATTACATTATGTAACTTAAGAAACCTGAGTTTTCTTGATGTTATTCTGCTTGATTTCAGTTGTAATACTAATAAAGACCATAATTGTGCTGTAGTTCTCATTACTGTTTATCTCTTAACAGTATGGAATGGGAAAAGACAAAATATAAGGAGTAACGTTTTATTTAACCTTCTACTACAAAAATGGAATCTTCGGAAAAAAATTGTTACTAGAGAAATAAAAGTTAAAGATAAACAACTTATTTCTTACGATGTATATTAAAAAAACATTTTAAATTTTAATGACAAACTGTTGTATTTGGTTATAGGATTAAGAAAATTGTTATTAAATAAAAGTAAATGTTATATGATGAATATTTATAAAATGCCACCTATGCAAATACCAACTATGTAATAAATGCCAACTATGTAAATTCCATAACATATCTATAATTTTATTTAATGAATCTTTATAATAAAAAAAAGATAATCTCAGTAGCGACTCAATGACTAATTATGATATACTTAATGGGCCACGAAGTATGTACACTAGATAGCCACGTCACACATAACCAACAGAACTCCCCATATAGGCTAGCGGTTAAAATGACCATCGTTCTGTCGTTGCAGGTAAAGTAGGCCATATCTCGTAAAGCAAAAAACTAATTTCGTTTTCCTTTTAGTTCAATATGCATCCTGATGAACTGGAAAAAGTCATGGAGGATCGTGTGTGTTAAGGAAAATTGACTGAAAATAAATACATTTAAAAGTGCAATTCCGGTTAAAATGACCGCTCGGTTGTTCTAGAGTTCAAAAATGAACTTGTCAATTCAACAGAATGCCTGACTATGCATAGTCATTGGAGCATAGCGGAATCAAAACAAAACACTCATAGGGTAGCAGTAGTGGCTTTTATTTCCCATCCTGGTTCATTTTCAAACAACATTAGCTTCACTCAACATTACACGGACTTTATTGAAAGCGAACAATTTAGATTGATGTCCATCAGTTACACACACACACACACATACACACACACACACATACACACACACACACACACACACACACACACACACACACACACACATATATATATATATATATATATATATATATATATATATATATATATATATATATATATATATATGAACGGGTTGTTGCCTTGTATAATAAGGCGCCCTATGAGGTAATGTTAGACTTCCGATAATCTTCGCTAAGTCGGTTGGTTATGCACTTCCATACTCATTGGAGTGTCTTGGGGTTTGATGATAACTTTCGAAGTGGTTATGACGACGATGTGTTAAACTCATGATGATATCTTCTTTCTGTGAGGTTTCTAGTAGAAAACACTGAGTACAAAAAATATTTCTATTCTCTGAGATTACATGATGAATATCAGATAGGATTGTACAGGTCTTCTGATGACGATGGCTTGATCGCTTCTGCCAATGATGATGGCTAATTCAACTCTCTACCATCTCGGTTACAATCATAAAGGAAGCAGACAGTAGCTCGAACATATGAACATACATACGGATGACACATTACAAATCACGTAGGCCGTTTGAATTATAGGTCGCGGTAGTTGTCTCAAGCAGGAAGCTTGAACTAATGTTTTCAAAACAAATGAAGGACCACAGGTGACGGCATGTCATCTTAGCCTACTTTATTGTATACGTCATCTTAGCATACTTTATCGTCTCTGGTCTGATCACATTCCTGCAAGCAATCTGGTTGACCTCTTTAGTTTTAGTTTTTTGATATATATGGAATAACATTCCATATTTTTATTATGTAACTCTTACATAAAAGCTCGGTCGGCTACAAAACCAACCACTGAATATTACTCAAGCTTGACTTGCATTTGACTTATAGGGTTGTGATACAGACACTATGGGAATATATATAGATAGATGTATAGAAAATACTTATAAGTAAAAAAAATTCATGGTGTACACAATACAGATTCATGTAATAAGATATAAGACATAATAAGCATATGATGATATTCGTAAATAGTAGTGATCACGTGATATATAATGATACAGTTTTTCACTTCAGCTCATTAATATACATATGCTACAGAAAATACTAATGTATTCTGATAATTGCATAGAATAAAGATTAACATGATAAAAATCATATTTTA
>NC_087206.1:93660452-93682952 GCF_015104395.2 Macrobrachium nipponense
AAGGACTGAAATATTCCTTAAAATGTAAGACAACTCGCCTTTATTCTATTTTAAAGCGGGAATTAAACTTAATTCAGAAAAAATTATCTTTATTTCATCATATATATATCTAATATATTATATATATATATTATAGTATATAATAGTATATATTAATATATAATAATATATATATATATATATATAGTATCCTAGATATCATAATGTAGTATATTCTATCTAATATATATAATATATAATATATATATAATAATATATATCTATATCTTCGCTATATCTTATCTATATCTAATCTATAATCTATATAATATATATCTATAATAGTTATATAGATATTAGATATATATATATATATCATATATATTATTATCTATCATATATTATATATATTATATATAATATCGATATATATATATATATATATAGTCTATAATCTATATCTATATATATTGGATATATATTATATTATAATAATCATATATATATTATAATATATTATATATATATTCTATATCTATCCTATATCTATATCTATATATATTATATATATATATATATTATATATTTTATATAATCTCTATATAATTATATTAATATAAATGTTATGTATATATAATCTATATCTATAATAATATATATTGTATATATATATATATATATATATATACATATATATAATATATATATATATATTATAATATAATATATATTATATATTTAGTATTCTATATCTAAATTAATATTAATATATATATAATATAATATATATATATAGATATATATGATATAGATTATATATATATATATATATATATAATATATATATAATATACATTATATATATATATATATATATTATTATATTAATATTCTATATATATATATCATATATATATTATATATCTCTAGATATATATATATATATTATATTAATATTATAGATATATATATATATATTATATTCCTATATCGATATATATATCTATATATATATATATATATATATATATATATATATAATATATATTATAATATAGATATATATATATCTATATATCTAATATATCATATATATTCTATATATAGATATATCTATATAGATATCGATTAGATATTTATATATATATATATATATCTATATATCTACTATATATATTATTCTATATATCTAGATCTATACTATATTATATATATATATATATATATATATATACAATATCTATATTATATATATCTTCTCTATATATATCTTCTATTATATAATAGATCTATATCTATATATATCTATCTATCTCTATATCTCCTCTATATCTATATCCTATATATATCTATCTATATATACTATATAGTATATCCATATATATTATATATATATAGAAAATACTGCATTAACCATATATATGGTTAATGCAGTATTGTTAAGAACTCCACCCTTAGTTAAGAAGGATACTCTTATGTAACAAAAATATCGAGTTAAACCAATATATAATAGAATAGAATAAATACCGCATGTTATCATACATTTAGTTTATTTTTAGCGCGAAATTTATCTAAAACACCGGAAAATTCTCTTTCTTTCGTTCAATAAATAAGTGGTAAAAGTCGACAATATTAAAACCAGAAAGTCATAAAACGCGGAATCAAACAGTTAGCATGAAAACGTGAGCAGATTTGTTTAGGTCTCCCCCCCCCCCCCCCCCCCACACACACACACAGAAAAAGAGAGAGAGAAAAAAAACAAGGACGCCTTAGTCTTCTGTGTTAACGGTCCAAGATCGGAGAAAGGTGACTCCATGGTCCTTGATGTTGATGTCAAAAACAGTGGTTTCTTGGCCAATGCGTATGTGACTTTATTAGTCAGTATTATCGACGGGAGCGTCTTCGCTTCGGTGGTGCAGCAGTTACAGACGACGAAAGTAATTTTTGTTTTTTTGTTTTTGTTGTCTTAACTGAGTTTGAGGTGGATGGTGTATTCCCATGGATTTGTTTCTTCTGCTTGATTTTGGTGGTGTGAAGGATCTACGTGGGGTCGTGGTGACTTTAATAGCTTTTCATAGGCTTAAGTATCTTTTAAGGAGTATTCAAAGGAATTTTTAATTCAAGAGTAAGAATTCAGAGTAAGAATTTCGTGACGTAAGTTAATTTGACTAAAGTTGTATGTTACAAAGCATATGTTTCTTTAACGTAGCTGCTGCAATTGTTGTTTTTAAGTACTACATTTTAAGACTATTTTAATCATATTAGGTTTTCCCAATAACTTTCTACTAATTTTACAGTTTAACGTAGTTGTTACAATTATAATTAAGTACTTCTTTTTATGATTCTTATAAGTTTTACCCATAAGTTTCCACTCATTTTAGTATTTAACGTAGCTGTCAACTATAAATAAGTACTACTTTCGAAGACTATTTTAATTAGTTTCGCCCATAATTTTCCACTAATTTTAGTCTTTAACGTAGTTGTTACAATTTTAATTCTTAAATGATACTTTTAAGATTTATTTCAATTATATTGTTTTACCCATGATTTTCCACTAAATTTACTGTTTTTAAAGAAGCTGTTACAATTAATCATCCTAAGTACGTACTACTTTTAAGACTATTAGTTCTACCCATAATTTCCAACTAATTTTAGTCTTCACGTAGCTGTTGCAATTTATTCTTAAGTACTACTTTGCAAGACTATTTTAATTATATTAAGTTTTACTCATAATTTTCCACTAATTTTGCATTACAGACTACAGCAGGAAAATATAGTATTTACTGATGTTCTTGGACAACATTAATACTTTAATTTTGGAATTAGTCTTAAGGTTTTACTTATACAACTTAACATTACTTTGATAATCTATTTACTGGGAAAGGAAACTATAGTAAGATCTGGCTAATTAATTTCTGTACAACAAATATATTATTTTGTGGTTCTGGAGTATTCATACTATACGTTGAGGTTAGTTTTTTTAATATTTATGCGCCGGTTTTAACTTTTTATCCGCTTTAGATCTCCATGAATATTAATTTTTCTTTTTAAACCAAATCCACATATTACTCCAATGAAAATTTAAAAGCTTTCAGATTTTCGTGAAGTCAAAATTGTCCGTAAGAAGTACGTACGAATAGTTAAAATTCTTAAATCTAACTTCTCTAGATAATATAATGGAAATCTTCCGTTCACAGGTTTGGCTTAATAATCGGGTTAGTTATGAACTACTATAAATTTGTGTACAAACAAATTTCTTTTTCCTCCACTCTATACAGGCCCTCCCATGCCTCACTGTTCCGTAAGTCTTGTCAAAGTCTAGAGAGTATTATACTCTAGACTTTGGGTCTATGGTTGACTTATGGACAGGTGCATGGGAGGTTTTTTCTCTAGGTGATAAGTGAATCTTTTATATATTTGAAGGAGTTAACGTACCTTCTGATTGATAAAGTAACTTAATCATTTATATAATATTCTAATTTTAATTGAATTTAAGTTAACTTCATCAAGTTTTAAAGTAAAATAGAAAGTTTAAAGTAAAAAGGAAATCTGTAATTACCTTTATCACAAGTTTAATTTTTATTAATGATTAATTTGTTAAACAAAGCCTTAGTTGTTTTGCTTTTGAGTCTGTAATTCTGCTTTAAAGGAAGTTACTTTTGTATTTAATTTGATTGCTAGTTACTAATGGTCATACTTGTGCAATTTTGATTTATAAATTAACATTTTTAGTTTAGATTTTGATAATACTTGGGTAACATTTGTAGTTAGAATTAACACACTTCTCAATTTCTCAATTTCAATAACAGAGTTAGCAGACCACTTGTTTTTGAAAACAAGACAGCTATCTTAACTGTATTTTATGCAGTCTGTAAGCCTATATCATATAAAGGTAGTAAAATAATCATAAGGTAGTTGACTTATTTTATTTCGTGTTTACCGTTGATTTGGAATGTTAGATGATGCTGTGCCTTAAACATACCTGTTAAATTGGCATTTTAGCAGTTTTGCTAGTCAGCTTTGACATAGCCAAATTTTATATGCTGGTGCCTTTGGTCCCTTGGTAGTACTTTTCGGTACTTCTGATCCCTTGTTTTGCTTGCAGTAGTTTTGATTTTTCCTGGTATGGTTATAACTTTTATATTAGTAACTGACGTGTTTGGGAGTAAATTTATATTTTAGTCACTTAGTGACCCATATTTTTTACTCATAAATTTTTTTCCTGTAATTTTTTTGTATGACAATATCTGCCTTAGTTTTTTGTTTTACAGGATGTTCACTGGAACAGCTTACTGGAGATTTTAAGGCAGTATGTTCAAAAACTGCAGTCTGATTTTACCCAACAGTAGTATTTGAATGAGGCGCGAACGGAGTCTGACGCTACAGGTATGATTAAACTCTTTCATGCCAAAGTTGTCCAAGGGTATATAAAGTTAATTGCACTTTAATGGTATTGATTAAATGTGTAATTGTGAGACTTCTTTCCTTACATTTTAAAATCTGAATTAAATCTTTGAAGTACTTCTATCTTATCCAATGACTGATAGTGTATCACTCAAACTTACACAGTACGTCAAATCAAATGTACAATCACTTTGTAATATTGCGTAAAAAGTTTTTCTAAATTTAATACCTGAAACTTCCATGGTTATAGCTTTCAGTATGATTAAACTCTTTATTTCTGATCTGAAGTAGTTCAGGCTAAATAGGTTAAAATAAAAATTTATGGCGAATTTAAGACTTGGAACTATTTTTTTCCAAGAAATCCAGGTGTTGCTGTCCATGCCCATCCGGTTATTAATCTATTGAATTAGTGTTACTTAGATATTCAATGGATAGTACGGAAAATCTAAAGTAAGGCTTTTGCATTAATATAGTTAATATTGAGTTAGCGAATATTGAAAATTGAGTACTTTGTTTTGAAGGCAAATTAGTTAAAAGCTCTTAATGAAAATTAAAATTTTGTTTCGTAATTTTTCTTTGTATTAGAGGAAGGGAAGAAATTCTTTGAAGGTAATAACTAGTTTGAGCAGTAGGATGATTTTGAGAAACTTAGAAAGTGACTAGCCACACAGTGTACCAGTTAAAAACTAAATCTTTAAGCTAGATGTCAAGAGAATAGGAAGGTTTAGCCTGATACAAAACCCCACGATTTCTGATGCTGAAGGGAAAATCACTCCTTTGGGCATAATGCTATGTAAGCAATAAACTACTATCGAGTAAGTTTATGAAATCATAGTAAACTTTAAATCCAAGGTCAGTATAGAACTTGGCGTTTAGAATATTGATAGTAAAAATATTTGTATTCGGAGAGACGTGGTGAAAGATTAATCCTATTAACACCATGAATAGTAATAAAATACTGTCAACAGTGTTAATAACCGGATAGTTTATGAATTGCGTAAGAAGCCTTCATATCCAAATGATGATTACCTAGCATATCCGATCTGGGGATCTACTACAGACAGACAGAACATCTCTGGGAAAATACACTTAAGGTTGTAACTTATCTTTTTTTAAAATTGCACACATTCAGTGTGTTGCTAACATACAGCTTAGGCTGTATGATGGTTATCGGAGAGGTGTTAATTATCAAAGGGTAAAATATACGATCAGTACGGTGGAGGGCTTAACTATTGTGGATCCTTGACACGGCCTGGAACGTTATAGCTCCGTGAAGTCATATTCTGGATACCATGGTTGTGTATGTAACCTTATAATCAAATAGCAAACAATCTATACACTAGACCTTCGACCTAAAGTAGTGTACAGGAGTACTTGCAATGAACTGGCATTGCAACTTATGCCGCGTTCACGCGTTTGAACTCGGTCTTCAGACTGTCTTTACCATGCAAAGTGTGCAAACTGACCGAAACTTCGTCCAAACGGCAGAGCTGCAGGACAGGTGGGTTATGGGTTTTAGGTTATCACTACTCAGGGCTGCAGCACTTTGGTTTCTATTCCCATTTTCCACCAACTTTCATGTTCGTGCAATAATTTAATTAATTCAATGTTAACCCGAGACCAATACGTGTTTGAGTTGGACAGATGCATGGTAATAAATCTAAGAAAAAAAACTCCACTCAGTCAGGATAGAAACAGACTGAAAACTGATTTTGTGTCTGGCAGCGTCATCGTTTCATATTCAAAGTCAGAACCAGGCATTGTTTGCTCCTTCTTTAACAGCTAACACGGACATTTCGTGGTTTTGTCCGCTTAAATTGGCCATTTACAGACAATCTCTTTGTGTCTGTAGACAAGCGTTCGATCGTGTGGACACGGCATTACAAATGGTCGAGTTATTTCACTCGTAAAAGGATAAGAATTTAAGCGAAAACTGTAAAATCTGCCTTTAAACTAGACCGAGGCTTACCACTAACGAATTCGAATGGATTGTGAAAATTTTCGAAGCTAGTGTCAAGTTTCTCAAAGTTTTAGCTGGTTATGGGTAACAGTGGAATGATAAAATAGAGGTTAATTACGTAAGAAGTTACACGAACAGGGTAGTAATGGAGCTAAATTAGATTAGTGTAACGGTCTGTAGGGTCTACTAATTTAATTTCGGATGCCAATGCAGGATTCACCCAAAAGAGCAATTAAAGTATATCTCCTTTGGCCATCTATTAGAGCAATATTTTACATACAAAATGGCTTAGCATAAACGAGGGAAAGTATCATAGAAATTAAGATATGCAATGCTGAAAGGGCCAACGTACAAGAGACTGAACTATTCCAAAATTGTCACGAAATAAAGAACTGACCTTCGAGACACTAGACTTCTTAAAAAGTTATGAGACAGGACAAACTAATAAACTGTTTAAAAAAAACTATTGACTGGAACAGTTTATAACATTGCTGGATCGTCGGTTGAACCAACTACGGAACTTATATTGCCCTCCAAAGATAAACTAGGATACTGATTATGAGAATGGTGGTAGTTCTATTGTTCTTGCTCGACGAACATTGCTCGATGTGACGTCAGAAGAGGAGAAACAGGTGGCCGTGATGAGGTTCTGACTTTTCCTGTTGCTGACATCACATCGAGCAAAGTTCGTCGAGCAAAGCTCGACCGTTAGGACTGGGCTGTAGACAAGTTATGATTTTTCCTTAAGTATATCTTAGTTTTACCAGACCACTGAGCTGATTAACAGCTCTCCCAGGGCTGGCCTGAAGGATTAGATATTTTTACGTGGCTAGACACCAACTGGTTATCTAGCAACGGGACCTACAGTTTATTGTGGAATCCGACCCACATTATATCGAGAAATTAATTTCTAACACCAGAAATGAATTCCTCTGGTTCCGCGTTGGCCGAGCCCAGAATTGAACTGCGGCCCACAGGATTGGTAGCCGAGCGCGAAATCTACTCGTCCAAAGAGGAACATGATTTTTTTTCCTTAATCGAGGGAGGGATGGAGGGGCGATTTAAGCCAAGAACGAGGAATATTATTCTCTCACTGAAAAACTGACACATAAAAATCCGGTGGGCAAACTGACCTGGAGGAAAAACCAGTGACAATAAGATGGGTTTAACTGCTGAGACCCAGAACTATTTAGACCAATTGTTTAAATACCTTTGTGCATCTGTTGCCTTGAAAAATAGTGGGTTCGCTAATCTTAATACGATCCGAAAACTCCTATCATCTTTTGTTAATACGTCAAACACAAAATATGCCATCAATTTACAAAACTCGCGCGATTTCCCTTTGGAAGTATTCTAGGCATTTATATAGTTCCGAAAAACACTAGGTCAGTGTTGATTAGAAAACAGCGTTTAAAACAAAGCTCTGAGTTTTGACGATTAATCTTGTGTCCGTAGAAATAATTTTTTTTTTTTATCTACTGGTACCTTTGAAAACTAACGAGCTCATGTGGAAACTATTCACCTTTAAATCATATTTAGAATTAAACCTTCTTAGCCCACCTATAAAATCCACATTATTTTTCACAGACACACCTGGTACGTTTCCAAATATAGAGGACGACAACTTGACAATCCATTTATAATGGGTCTAACTGGATTACTTTATGCTTTTTGATAACTCCAAACAAAAAAGGTAAAGTGGGATTTATAATTATAAAATGCTTACTAACTCCTTATGACTTTTTAGAATAATCTTGATGTGTCTGTTAAAGTAGGTATAATTATTATCTACATGGACATTTCTTATTTCTGTGTACTTTTTTAATTCTAAAAATTATTCTGGTATTTTGTTATCATGGTCGACTTTGTTCATGTGACCAGTGTATTGGATTTGTCAACTATGTTAATATGTAAATCCTTATCTATTCTCTGTTTTAGTTTTCTGTAAAAAAAACTATTGTGCCGGCTTTGTCTATCCGTCCACACTCAGATCTTAAAAACTACTGAGGCTAGAGGGCTGCAAATTGGTATGTTAATCATCCACCCTTCCAACAATATTGGCGACCACCGGACCATGGCTGAGTTTCATGGCCCGCAGCTGAGGGCACCACCGGACACAAAACTTGATGTGCCGAAGTTTGTTTTCATATGCTTTTCAGAGCCTTAGAGGAATATTTTCAATAGAGTGAATTTTGGTATTGCCTACACAGTGTCTGGTAAATTCGTCGCTGGCAATTCGTTGTAGGCTAAATTTTCCCCGGGCAGTTCATCGTTGATCAATTCATCATCGTGCAATTTATCGTTAGTCAATTCGTCGAGATAGGAAAATGGAAGAATAAATATCTGTATTAAAAAAATATCTGTATTTAAAAACGTTCAAATCAAGAAACAAGGGATCGCTATAAACTTTCAAAATCAATTGTTTTTAGAAAATAATTTCTTTTGGCTTGAAACCTATTTTTCTGAATTTTTTTTTTTACACGCAAGTTCATATCTCTGTACTTCTTTTGGATTGGCTGTTCTCCTTGGATAAATTTCTGCAATTGGCACTGGCAAACCTTTCCTTACATTTAAGCACACCAATGAGTTTCCAAATATTTGCATGGTTAATATTTATCGTGTGTTTCAACGAGCTGTGTAAGGCTTCCAAATTATCAGTAGTACGGGCAATCGCCCAATATTCCATATAGTTAATGGAAAGGGAGGTTCAAGGTGTCCCCTCCTTGTTCTCTTCCATTAGGTGGTCCTGTATCATTATTTTCAAAGATAACTGACTCCACTTGAATATCATCACCATCTACAAGTTGTTCATATTCATCTATAACATCATCAACCGGCAGGTAAGTAAGGGCAACAAAATGCGCATCTTTAGACTATAACTATCATCTCCGTGATACCTGCATTTCAATCCTACTTGCACAATATCCTTGTACACAAATTGTCATTAACGAAACAGGCAGCGTGACAAATTCGACTCGAAAAAGACTCCAGATATCCATTATGGGCTGCTTTATCGGTGACCGGTAATAAAGTCACAGGGGGAAAAAAGTTACAATTTTGGCTAAGGAAAAAGTCACGGGAAACAAAGTCATTAGTTTATGGTGGCCGGTAATAAAGATAGGGAAAAATTCACACTGCTTTTCGGAGGTCTTTATGATATTTAGTCTTTTGTTCACGTTTTCACGGTAATCCCCAATGGGCTCGTACTCAACACGCCGCAAAGGTGGATATATACCGGGCTAAAACCTTTGGGGTTACTGTTTAGGAAAGATTAATATGGCCTTTTTTTCTGTTGACTTTTTCTGTGACTTTTTACCTTTGTATTTTTTTTTACCTGGATTCACTTTTTCAAAGTCCTCAATTATATTTTCAGGACTATCATGCTGCAGTAATAGTTCCTCGTTGGACGGGTTGGTTACGTGCTCGACTACAGATCTCTGGGTCTGGGTTTGATAACCCGCTCGGTCAATAAGGAATCAGATGAATTTATTTCTGGTGATAGAAATTCATTTCTCGATGTGGTCCGGATTCCACAATAAGCTGTAGGTCCCGTAGCTAAGTAACCAATTGGTTCCTAGCCACGTAAAATTATCTAATCCTTCGGGCCAGCCCTAGGAAAGCTTTTAATTACCTCAGCGTCTAGTAAACCTAAGATATACTTAACTGTTTTTTTCTTTCTGCAATACTTCATTTATTGTGTCTAAAATTTACTATATGTGTTATGACTTTTGTTAGACGGCAATGCGAACAATCTTGGGACATTAAAACTATTATTGTCAATGTGCTCTACTTATAACTGAAAGAATATGCTAGAGCAGCACTTGAATGTTCCATCTGCCGCCCAGTTCCTGTTTTGTTTTATGTGTAGAAGCACTTTGTCACTGGCAAAATTAATATTCGATTTGAATCTTCCATCCCACTGTCATATTGCAAAAACTTTTAATCATTGTCAAGGTAGGTGCATTCACTTGGAATGGAAAACCCAATATTTGTAAGTGGGTTGGCGCGATGGCTGGAATCGGCTTGCCCCCAGCGTCTGTTATTTCTGTTGAGCTGTGAAAACGGAGGTATTTGCGGCAATGTACACTAGTATCAATTTTCAACTTACACTAGTGATAATTGAGCGAGGTGCATCATGATCCTTTCATTTACTTCTGCTGTAGTTGAAGCGCGATTATGGATCCCATGTTTCTTAAGTTCTTTGTAATAGTTTTCCTCTGTGTAGACCTATCAGTATTCTGCTTATTTTATGTGTATAATAATCTTCTTGATCGACCACTTTGTTTTCTCCTTTCTCTGATGTTATGGTCTTGCATGTCGTCATGTTGGTGGGTAAACGTACTGAATAAATCTAGATTTACTGTTGTTTCGGGTTGAATTGTGTTCTTGAAGTTAGCCACTACCTTAAATAGCTTGTCATCATGTGAATCGGGGCAGAGTCCATCCCAGTGTCCACCCTCCATATGGTACTTCAGTTACTTTCCAATAATGAGAGAGAAGGCCTGTGCCCTTAGGTATGGTTCACTGTGCAGGTGTATAACGTCATCTGAGGTCTCCCAAGATATATCCTGCCAGAATTATGTTTCAGGATTTGCTCTTAGATCATAGCTGTTGGCGCAAGTAGTCTAAAGTTACATTTTGCTAATTAATGTGGAAAGCTGAAATTTACGTGAATGCATTAACGGAACAGTTTTCGTTGGAGTATATTGGCAGTCCTTTAATTTTATTAACCCCTGTGTAATAGACAGGTATTTATATGGTAGTAATATTATATAATTATGCCCAGATTCATCTTTCCATTCCGAAAAGCGAGATATTTTACCTTTCCATACTTGATGTAATTTCGTTACATTTTATTTGGTTAATGGTATTTATTTATTGAATTTCCATATTACTGAAACGAGATAAAGCGCATCATTTATATGCAACTAATTATTATTTACCTGTCCAATTAAGGCAATTGCTAGGCGTCAGCGTTGCTATTAACATAATAAAATAGCTTAACCAAGGGGCTTACTGCCATAATAACTTGGGACGACACACAAACAATCACACACACACACACACACACACACACACACACAACAGGAACAGTTCTGCATTAGCTATTAGTTATAGAATGATAAGTTATACAACTTTTTATATTATGTAGTGAAGGATTAATATTTTTATTACTATATAGTGAAGGATGAATATTTTAATTACCATGTAATGAAGGATCAATATTTTTATTATCATCCAGTGAAGGATCAATATTTTTTTACAGTGTAGTGAAAGATCAATATTTTTATTACCATGTAGTGAACGATTAATATTTTTATTTCCATGTAGTGAAGGATCAATATTTTTATTACCATGTAGTGAAAGATCAATAATTTTATTACGATGTAGTGAAGGATCGATATTTTTATTACCATGTAATGAAGGATCAATATTCTTATTACAGTGTAGTGAAAGATCAATATTTTTATTACAATGTTGTGCAGAATTGATATTTTTATTACAGTGTAGTGAAAGAACAATATTTTTATTATCATGTAGTGAATGATCAATATTTTATTACAGTGTAGTGAAAGATCGATGTTTTTATTACCATGTAATGAAAATGAATATTTGTATTAAGATCTAATGTTTTTGTGAAAGTATAACAACAAAATGAAGAGATTCGCCGACTCAAAAGCAACAGCTTTTCATGTACATTGGGAGAACAAGGGGACGACCTCAAACACCGATTCTAGAAAAAGCTTCATAGCTCTGTTTTCGATAAACGTTTATCCCGAGAACTGCACAACGACAAGCATTTGGCGATGTTTATCCGGGAGCGGACCAAAATATGTAATATTTGAGGAGGCCTTCGTCCGGCCAACAACCCCACAGTGAGTCTTCGACATGGAAGTGGATCCCAGGTGTTGCCAAATAACGTCATATTCCAAACGAGTTGCACAAGTAGGGCCTTTTCGAGCTCTTTTTTTCATTCTTAATTTCCCTCGGGTGGTTTAATGGAGAGGCCGAGTTTGCGCTCGACGTATTTCTTCTTCTTTCGGCGGAGTTTTGGATGAGGTCATTTCGGCCTTTCTCGTTTCAGCCCAGAAGCTCTAATTTGGTCTTGAAGTTCTGTGTAGGAGATGAAATTACTTCGAGTGCAGACGACTATGCTTGAGCAATCCATAATGTTACTGATATGTATCCCACCCCCCCCAAAAAAAAAACAATAGATCAAATAAAGGGTTTCTATGGATAGCAATAAAACTTGATAATGACACAGATGAATGACTGTTATATTGTCTTTTTTTTCATTCAAGTGGCAAGACATATTCAAAGGTTATGGATTCCCAGGGAAGCTATTATATATATATATATATATATATATATATATATATATATATATATATCTATATATATATATACTATATATATACATATATATATAATATAATATATATTATTATTAATATATAATATATATATATATATATATTACATATTATATATATATATATATTATAATATATGTATATATATATATATATATATATATATATAATAGATTATATATAGTTACATATTGTATATGTTTTTCCTCTCTCACTCTATATATATATATATATATATATATATATATATATATATATATATATATATATATATATATATATATATATATATATATATATATATATATATATATATATATATATATATATATATATATATATATATATATATATATATATATATATATATATATATATATATATATATATATATATATATATATATATATATATATATATATATATATATCTATGTGTTTGTGTGTGTATGTGAACTTTATCAACATCTCACGTGAAATAAAATGCATAAAGCCCAAACAGGTCTAAAGAACACAAATAAAATTGTGTATTTGTACATTTCGTCGTGGTTCGAACATGCATCATTTATACATTGTATTGTTGCTTAAAATAAAAACATCTGTAACTAGACATTGTCATTACATACACCAAAAATAAGGACATATTATAAAACTTGTAGATTTTAGGAGTTATATCTGTGTGTTTTTATATTTGCATGCATCTAATGACCCAAAGTAAATTGACTATTTATCCGTTAATTTTACGAAAACTTCGGAAAGTGAAGTAAGAAAGCTGTACTATCCGAATTCATCTCTTTTGTGATGTAACGAGCTTCCATTATCTAGTGAAAACAGAATATGACTGCTCGGAAAAACTCGCCTCTATAGATAAGTGAAAATGACATTTAAAATTGTACACTGGAAAACTATGCTCCTTTCCTGCTTATTTCTTCGTAACGACAATTATACCCTTAGGAAAAATATAATCTATCTGAAAATTAAAATGATAGAGCTGATATAAGACACAGCTGTGAATGGTGGAAAAAGAATTAGTAGGACATTGTATGAACATAGTTTGGAAATGAAAGCAAAGCTTTTAAAGTCTTGAGGCGCGGTTCTTTTTTTTTTTTTTTTTTTGTAACTCTGTAGACACACGTTATTCAGATAAGGCCCATTACCATCATAAACTCAGGCAATTTCCATATTTCGTAGCAGAGCTCTATGTTACTTCAGGGCATAAAGTTTCTTCAATAGACCCTCCTGTTTCGAATTAAGCAGACCTTGTGTTTAATTACACAATCTATTTTCACTGCGAAAGAAGGAAAAAAAAAGAAGGGTGCACATGCACACACACACACACACACACACACACACACATATATATATATATATATATATATATATATATATTATATATATATATATGTATATATATATATATATATATTATATATATATACTATACATATATATATATATATATATATAATATATCATATACATAAATATGCATATGTCTGTATAAGCTATTTTACTAGTATATTTCTCATTATACATGTCTTATAAAACTAGAATAGGTGTCAGTGGCCGAGAACATGGTACCAGATTTGGAAGAAAAAGTCATACCCCAGTCTTCCTAATGGCAGGGACGTCTCATTTCATATGCAAAAATCTCCTCTTTGGGAAGACTTATATATACACTTAGTATGTGACTGCACTCTTTTAAAGTTTCTGTCTTGTCCTTATCTTACAATGGACACCTGTATCTCATGATAGACAATCCTTGGATATGAAGGCAATAAAGATCTGACCCCTTCACCATGATAATAATCTGGCCAATAGGGCGGCTGTGAGGCACCAGGCAACCAGGCTCTACCATATCGAACCTACTCAAGTTTTCCAGGGTGTATGTCATGGATACGAGGGCCATTATCATCCCAACAGCGGTGCTTCAGGGTCTAATGTCCTAAGCAACAAGTCCCTCTTATAATACCAATCCATGAACATCCACATCTTGACCAAGCCTACGAGCTCATACGGGTATGTAATCGCCAACGGCTTGCTAAGTCTGTCTTTGAAGTTGTTTGCAGAGGTTTAGTTACAGGAAACATCCCATGATTCTGATTGTGGCTAGTCAATCAAAATTCTGACGTAGTGGGTGACACACTAAAGATGCTTCCTATGAAGATTACAAAGTCCAGGTGGGTGTTGTCTTGTCTCAACTGAGTGCCAGCCCTCCTTCCAACCAACCTGCCACCAGTTCCAGCATCGATGGTATTTGACAGAGGAGATAGTCAAATGCTAAGTACCTGTATCCATACATAGGTGTGTATGCATGTGTATGGGGAAGTTAATAACGGTAAATTAATCTAATGGTGCAGGAAATAATATTCCCAAAGTGACATTGAGGCATATCTTGTGAAAACTTCATTTAGCTTCTGTTTTTGTCTTCTGGGGAGTTATCAAGATCATTTTTACCATGAAGAGACATTCCACTTAATCTTTAGATAAATGCATTAGTGCATAAGGTGCTGCTGAGTTATATTTGTGAAGAAAGCACTCAGCCCTACTTAATATCGTTTGGATAGTGACTGAATGGCTGTTAAAATGAGTCAACCAGTGAATTGTTGAGGCAGTTCCTTAATGTCACTGGGGAGAACTATTGTATTAGAATCCAGTATACAACCTTCTTGACAATATTTTTTTATTTTCACTGTTTGATGCTTACTTCTTGGAATTACCATTAAACATGGTTGGTTAGTAAATATCACAGAAGGAATCCCTAAGCATTTCATAAGATAATGAAAAGCCTTTTGTACTTTTTCTAATGTATTTGTAGTTTCTGTGTTGTGGGACACTATCTTATTGGCCACAGAGAACTCCTCTGTGGAATCATATTTATTGCATTTATCAAAAATGTCTGAAGAATGGCCAAATCAAAGTTTTTCGTGAGTTGTATCAAAGTAAAGAAAAGGGTTATTATTAAAATTACCAGTATCATTATTACTTGTCTCTTGTTATAATCGCTTGGTATCTTTTCATTTGGATCTCTTATTATAATGGTGTTTGAAAACACCGTGCTTTGAGTCATTATTATTATTATTATTATTACATGTCTAATGGGGCTGATTTTGTTGTTATTATTACTGTTGATTGTCATTTGTTGATCTTGCATTCTCTGTTAAACTATCAGCATTTATGCATTTTACCCTTACTTGATTGCTCTGTGTTTGAGCAATGTGTTCTAGGTTATCACAGGTGGCTTTCCAGGAAGAACAGTGTGAAAGAGTACAGCAAATGTAGGTGTTCATGACGAGTTTGGAAGTTTTCCAGACAATCCCTACTGCTGTTTAGGCAGTACCTGATATGTTTTTTTTTTTTTTAGTAGACTTTTGTCTGGATGTTATGGAGTGGTGACAATGTGGATGTCCTTAAAGGAAATGGCGCCATCAACACTTTTCTCACAAGTGAAGTGAAGATCTGATTCTTTTGTTTCACCATAGTGTCTCCATCTCATTATCACTGGTGACATTGATGGAGTCCTGCTGAAATCCATCTACTTAATTAATAAATCCAATATCAAAGTTGGTGGAGAACGCACCAACGGAGGGAACCCAAGGCAACTCGGTCGATCTGCATCCAGATCTACCCATATCAGTCACCAAAAAAAGAGGCCACCTCTGTGCAGATCTCCAGCAGGCAATGGAGGGATACCTCCAGAATGTTCAAAGTTCAGGTAGACTTCGTCTTTATAGACCTTGTCAAGGATCATCTGCATTGTAGCTTCTAGGGACACATTAGTGAAGAGACTCTCCACATGCAATATCACAGTAGTACCCTGAGATGGTGCAGTGCAAGGTCTGTCAAGAAACTCAATGGACAAAATAATGCAGGGTTCACTTGGGATGTAGAGTCAACATCTTGTTAGACATCTTAGGTTGATTGTAGGTTGGAGGGCAGAGATGGTTGCTCCCTTTATAAGTTTTACATTTCTGGAGATACAGCCAATATTGTTGTCTCCTGTAATCTTAGGTAAGTGCACAAGATCTAAGACGTCATTAACCCCTTAACCATTTATTATGTACAGATGTCAAGTGCATCTGCATTGTTTAGTATGTAAATAAGGAAAGCTGATGTTTTGACATTGACATTAAGGATGTAAATATGCAATTCCTTTTTCTTGCTCTCCTTCCTTAAACATGTACCATGTTATCTGGTAGTCTAGATAAGGCCCAAGCAATGACAGTCCTTCCTTTCCCCGTTTTCTTCCAGTTTTGTCTTTCCTCATCTATTGCAATACACCATTTATAAGAATTATTAGATGAATGGTTTTATAGATAAGTAAAAACTGTAGTGTATTTTCTTTCCATGTGTAATTTTATAAGTAAAATGTAATTTCAGAATAAGCTTACAAAACATAAACTGTAAACTGTATAATGATTAAAATAAATGTTATGATAGTAATGCAGTTGTAAGAAGTAAAGAAATAAAGGTATCCTGTGCTTGAATGGTCAAACTCATGCAGAGCAGTTGCCACATTATTTTTCACTTTTTACTGACAATTTGGATACTAAAAATGTTTGTTGAGCCACCTTTTAGTCGACTGCTGGGACTCTTGAATTTGTTTCTGTTGCTTATGTGATTGGCTTCTCTCCTGATGTCTCTTGGATTCCTTGTGATGCAGTGAAACTTGGAGGTATCTCCAGTTATGTCTTTCAGCTTCTGAGGGTTCTAATTGGAAAATCAGAATGAAGGCTGGTGTCTTGTTTGCTCAACAGATTATGTCCCCTGTCTCACGATGTCCTCTGGTGATATCCCTTATCTGCCTTATCATTACGTAGAACCATTGCTCATCAGAGCCTTTGCCAAGAGGAGAGGGTGAAGATTATCAGTGTTTCTAACAAGTCTATAGTCTTCCAGAGAAAAATGGAATCAAGTTTATCCTAGTACCTGGGCCTCTCCAAGATGTGGCAGGTTAAACCCAACTGGAATGGCGCAACTTTGGTGATGGAGAGCTGATAATGAGTTAGGTTGGTACATGTAGTGTCACATATGGCAGGGATATAGGGATGTCCACCATTGCAATATATAAGCTCCATGTGCACTGTAAGTCGGCATTGGTTGCAGTTCCTAACCTAGAGAGACGTATGATGAGGGCAATGTTATTCTTATTAGGATGTTTCCCAGGTCATCCGAGTCTTGTTCAGGGCACCTCAGATATGCTAGCACTTTATCTCCTCATGCTTCTTATTCACCAACTGCTGGTTGAGGAGTTGATGGCAAAACTGCTATGTATAAACACTGGAGTTCTTAGCGCTTGCATTGTATAGCTGTAGGCTGCAATATCTTGGAAGAACACCCTCTTCCAAATGAACTCAATTAAATAGAACGGCTGGATGCCATTGAATTTATACTAGTTTCTCACTGACACTCATAAGTTTATTTGTGGATGTGATTAGATTATATATTAGCTGGCTGAAATTAATTTGCTTTTTCGATGTTTTGGTTGTACTTTCTACATTTACTAGATGCAAATAATGCTAGCGGTACAAGCATGGCATATCTATGCGTACAAGCAGTCTTGTAGAGCAATCATGAATTTTTTGATGGGATGATGGGGCTGGGAAGCTCTCCGTTTGGCTGAGTGTTACCAGATTCACCCAGGAGAGTCTGGCTAAGTGCTTAAAGCAGCTGTAAGCTGGTGCCAGGTCCCAGGAGTTCTACTTGTGGGGTTCATTTCTTGAAGTAGTGGTTATCCTAGAGGAACACCTTGCTTTTCCGATGGTGATTGGAACAAGTGGCTCTTAGATGACATTAAGCGCTTATTTTCACCTGAGAAGAGCAAGGGCCTCCTGATAGTGGAGGTGGCCATTCTCCATATTACTTTCCAGAATTTTGGTGTTCCTTAGAATCTTTTGATGCTTGGGACGCTACACTGTTCCCTTATGTAGTGCTGGTAGACTATCCCTTCACGCATGTGGAAGCTGATCTCTTGGGGGCAAGCTGTAATTGTATCGGTGCACAATGGCAGCATCCATTCTCAGAGCGTTTTTTCTGGTAAACTACTGTAAATGTCATGGGATAATCTTTATCAATGGGTAATAAAGAATCTTTGAATCCTTTAAGTAGATTTTAAGGTTAACTCTTCTGTCTTCATCAGTGTGGTTTATGTGGGTGCGATAATTTTCTTCAGGTCTTTCTGATCCCTCCTGACAGTACCATTAGTTGATGGCAACATAATGGTAAGAATACCCCTTATCTAGCAGGGTTTGGGTATTTCAGGGAGAGCAGTCTGAGAAGGCACGGCAAACAGGCATTCCTGACTGAAGTTTTGAATCTTTCTGACCATTGACTACTGCTGATGAGGTAGTAGTGAATGCCCAGAAAAATTCAAAAGCATTCATGAACACCTATGTTTATCTGGGTCTGAGGCCAGTCAGTTTTTGGTGGACCTTCATCTAAAAGCCTTGGGCACTGCTGGTAATATGGATGTCCAAAAAGGGAAAGCTGCAGTTAGCACTTCTCTTACACGTGAAGTATGAAACTGATTCTTCCTCAAAGGTATGCTGTAGGGTCTCTAGCTCATTTACATCTAAAGAAACGTAAAAATTCACAAAACCAACAACCTAGTTTACATCACAATCAGCCAATGCCCAACTCGGGCATTGGCCATGACTGTAAACAAGATTTTAACTCCATAGTGAACTCTGCATTGCTTCGGCCATTGAGTTTTTCAACGAGTTTCATGTTGTGCTGTCCTAGGCTAGCATTGCTACACTAGGTGATAAAAATCTTTTCACGAGTATACCGTGGATGATATGATATAGGTGATTCTTGACAGCGTCTGTTTTATCACTATTATTATTATTATTTTGGTATAGAGTCTTCTCTACTCTTCTTATCAGGGATTTCTCAGTATTGCTAAAACTGGCAAGCAATATGCCAAAGGGGTTCGTCAAATGTGGTAAAATAATTTTTTTATTTATATTTATTACTACTACTATTACAAGTTGTTCTCTCTCTCTCTCTCTCTCTCTCTCTCTCTCTCTCTCTCTCTCTCTCTCTCTCTCTTTTGACGTGATGGTTGCTGGAGGACTGAATCCTGGTGGCGAGTTTTAGCAACACTGAGAAATCCTTAATAAGGAAAATAGAAAGGACCCTATACAAAATTAATGGAGCTGATGCAGCAATCCTTTTAAATAAAACTTGTTTAAAAGAGGGTCTACTCCCAAGATATTATTATTACTGTTATTATTCAGAGGATGAACACTATTCACATAGAGCAAACCCACAGGAGCCAGGAAAATACAGGAAGAAGAGATCTCACTTATTAAAAAAGAAAAAAAAAATAACAAATTAATAAATAAATAGAAAATTATTAAAATGTAAGGTGAACAGTATTAGGATAGTGATACTTTGCATCGTTGCTTGAACGTTTGAAGTTCCAATAGTACAACATCCTCAGGGAGACTGTTCCGCAGCCCAACGGTATCAGGAATAATGGACCAGTGGAACTGAGAGGTTCTACAGTGAGGGGCATTTACTCCATATTGGTGCAGCTGTTCAGTAAATCTGGTTTCTCTAAGCAGGAAAAGGAGATCAAGGATCAATTGTGAATGTGAAAGATCTCTGTTAAAATACAACTTATGAAAAATAGACAAACAAGAGACCATCAGTCGATGGTCCAAGTCATAAGTGCTAATATTAGGAAAGAGAAATCTACCACCATGAACCACTCTACCTAAAAGAGATAAATCTCTGGTAAAAGCAGACTAATGACTTAAAACTGGCTGCATTGAGTTTATCACTGTTATGAATATATGGGGCATTTCGTACAATACCTAACTTTTGTGCAGCATTTTCTGAGACTTTTATTAGCTGTTCCCCAAAAGTAGGATATAGACAAAAGCTACACCTAGAATATTTGAAGCTTCAGACTCATTCAGCTGAGTTCCATCGTTTAGGAAGGGAGGATGGAATAGAAAATCAACAGTGTTTTCGTTTTACTGGAGTTCAGCCTCATATCCCACCAACTACACCATTCATAAACCTGCTCCATGTCCCGACTGAGACTAAGGTCAGCTTCTTTTCTCATAAGTGGATACTTTGCAACACCCACAAGTGTTGCATCATCGGTATACTGAACAGTGTTGTTTTCCAGGCATCACTTGCATATATTAAAAATAAAGGTGGACCAAGAAGGCTACTGTGTGGAAATCCAGTCACAATAGCTCTTCGTTTGCTAAAGACCCATCAATAGCAACTCATTGCTGCCTGCCTGTAAGGAAATCTCGAAGTAAACCTTGAACTTATCCACCCACTCAAAGATTCTGAATCATGTAAATTAGTGCCTTGTTATTGACTAAATCGAAAGCAGCACTTAAATCTATTTGAGTCACTCTGTGCTCAAAACCCTTATCAAGGTTCTCTTGCAAATGGCATATCAGATCTAAAAAGAGCATTATAGGTGCCCTAACTGCTTCCTACATTCTTAATGACTATCAGCTATAAGTCCTTTAGAATCCACGTGCTTACTATATAGTGGCTTAAGAATAAGTTTTTCTGCCACTTTGGAGAGCACAGGGAGAATGGAAATTAGCCTGTAGTAGCTGTTGTCTGCAGATATGCCAATCTTTGGAACAGGCACTATATTGCTGAGCTTGAGCTCATCCACATAGGTACTACATCAACTTAAAACTATATAGCATCTACTAGTCTTGGGAGACAAAACATTAGAATCTTCTTTAATAAAAACAAAAGGAAGAAGCTATCAGGATCTTCTCCATACCAGTTATCAAGCTTATCAAATATTTTTTTGACGTCCCAAGAGCAAAATACAAATCTTGCGATAATAAGTTTAGGATGACAAGTATCAGCTAAGGTAATTTTATGTACACATCCATCCTAACCTTCCCCTAACTCAACCCACACTACCCGGCCGGGTGTTGCACCCTTTTTACCATTATTGTTATTATTATTAATAAGACTAAAGGAAAGATCTTTGAATAAAGAGGATGTAAAATAAACACAGCAGAAAGCATTTAAAGAGAAATCAATCATGAAACACAATACAGATGAGAGAATTTGCTAAGGGTAAATGCCCTTATCTTAAACATAACACAACTAAACCAAGTGTCTTGGCAGAAAGGAGAGAAATCAACCCCCGGTCCTAATCTATTCGAGCTGACATCAGAAATTCCATTACGCCTTGCTTCTATTGTGACCTTTAATCAAGTTCCAGATTACACTTTCACCATATGTCACCACATGTTACTCAGATCAATCCAGATATGTCAGGAGGGAGACTAATCTTAAGATCTAGGCCGTTTAATTTTTTGTTAGACTGATTTTTCAGGGTTGTCGATCAAGTCATTTTTTTAGTCGTGATATGGACTTCTCTCACTATACGCTTGATGCAAATGTCAGTGGCATACCATGAGCAGGAACATTCAAGTCCTGATTGAATAGACTTAGAAAATCATATTTCTTTGTATATTTTTGTAAAATTTTTTTCATTTCTCCGACAATGTTCGTTTTCTCTTTTCGATTCAGTTGGTGCAAGGGTTAATTAAATAAAGGATTGTCAACAGAGAATAAAATTACAGTACTGTTTATCCCTGTATCTGTGAACAGGCGTGGAGGCTTCAGCACTTTAATTCTGAGCATCATTAAATTCAGGAAAGGTAGTAGTAATAAAAGTATTACCACCATCATCGTAGCTAACATCAGTAGCTATGTTACATGAGTAACTGTAGTATGATAATTTTCCTACTCATTATCATTGTCAGTAACTCAAATAGATTGA
>NC_087206.1:93687952-93722952 GCF_015104395.2 Macrobrachium nipponense
TATGAATATACATATATTAATATACATACATATATATATATATATTATATTATATATATATATATATATATATATATATATATATATATGACTATATATAGTGACTGTGATATATTCAGTTAAAACAGAATTCTGCCTAATAAAGGGAACCCATATAAGCGTCAAAATGTAGAGTAAATACTACATTTCAAAGACCGAACTGTGTCTCTCTTCAGAGAGACGGAGAGTTTGGCCTACATCTTGGCGTTTTCATGGAAATTTTTAGTATTATATATATATATATATATATATATATATATATATATATATATATATATATATATATATATGTAGTATATATATATATATATATATGTAGTATATATATAAAGGTTTCCAACAATTCATCTGATACGAATTCGTATGCCCGCGCACCTCTCCAGCCTAGCTCTGATCCATCATAGTCGCCTAAACAAACACTGGATCATTCAAAACCAGGTACTGTATCAAAAGAATTGTTTATTTACCTGCACAGGGATCGAACGATAAACTAACTTTATGTTTACTCTTTCTTACGTTACTTTTTCTTTGTAATGATACGTAAATTCAAGTTTCAGATGTATGAGATAATTTTTTATCATGCTAGTGGTATGTATGTGATAAGTTTTCAATATGTTTGTTTTATGTATGTGACAAGTATTCAGCAAGTTTGTGATATGTACTGCATATACATGTTCGTAATATGCATATCATAAGTTTTCAACATGCTGGTGATATGTGTGCGATAAGTTGCCGATATACAGCATAAAGCATTGAAAATCCATGAATACTTCGTTGCATTGTCACAGCCCCTCAATAAAATTCTCTCTCTCTCTCTCTCTCTCTCTCTCTCTCTCTCTCGCTGGAACAAACCTGGTCAACGGACGTCAGTGTCAGTCAGTTGCATGAGCTTCCCGTTCAGTTTCCTTCTCGTTTATTCTCTTTGTTTCTTTTTTATCCGTCCTACCATTTCTTTGACTCCATCCTCTCCCACCCTCTTTGAGCATCCATCAATCAAGCTGCTTGCCATGAAATGTTACCGATTGACCTACTTCTCTTTGTCTGCGTTATTGCTATAAGGGTCATTTGGTACACGGCGATTTTAATATGTATATTATATATATATATATAATATATATATATATATATATATATATATATATATATTTATACATATAGTATATATATATAATATATATATATATTATACATATAGTATATATATATATATATAATATATATATATATAGTATATATATATATATATATATATATATATATATATATATATATATATATATATATATATATATATATATATATATATATATATATATATATATATATATATATATTATACATATAGTATATATATATACTATATATATATATATATATATATATATATATATATATATATATATATATATATTCTATACAAAAATTCTCACTAGCAAATTATAATATTCTCGTAATCTTTAATGGATAATTTGCGGATTTAAAAAAAAAAATCTGTCATTGAATATCTTCATTCCTTATACGTATTTTCATTTATCTCCTAACCTCATAACAGCGTAACCATTAACTCAACTGCAATACTAATATGCCAGTCTCTAAATCAAAATATTAACCAAGTCTCCTGAAACTCTGCATGAGAGTTTTTATTAAATGCTGGAATTACCAGTTTACACAAAATGAGGATTGATAAAGAACTTTACCAAACCCTTATAAACATTTTGGATCGGATCGGATAATGTAAATCAAAATATATACTCGTACAAGTATTTCTTTTCATATTAGTGGAGGATTTTTCTAACTCTGTTTCGTTCTCCATATATGATACGACCTACGAGAGTCTATTCCTGACAGGATACCTAAATTTTTGCGATTATCCCCGGGATAATGTATAATTTTCTCCCTCCTTGCTTTGGATAAGTTTTAAGACTTTAGGTTACAATATATATATATATATATCTATATATATATATATATATATATATATATATATATATATATATATATACAAGAATATGTTATATATATATATATATATGTATATATAGAATATTATATATACATATGTATATAATTATATATTATAATAGATATATTATATATAGATATATATATTTATATAATTATATGAGTAGTATCTTAATACTCATATGTATAATATATATCTCTTATATATATATATATATACTATATCTATATATATATCATATATATATATGATATATATTATATAAATTATATATAATTATATATATATATATATATTATATATTTATATAGTATATATATATATTACTATAATATATATGTACCCTGGAGGAACGTGAAAGAAAACACAATGTACAGAGTCGGATTTTATCGTTTTTTAGAGCATACAGGTACTGTGTATGAAATGATTTGTACTGTGTTCCCAAAACGAGTACATGTACTTTAACATCTGTCTCCAGTAATAAAACACTAATTTTTTAATTACAGTTTATATTATATTTACAAATGATAAATGTCCGAGTACTCTGCGAATATTAATATCATGAAGTAAAATATCAGCTTTGTTAAATTTAAAACGACTTGATTATCTAGTAATTATTATAACTAACTTACAGAAGGCAGATATAGCTTCATACATAACATACATATTTATTCAATGATATTTAAATCACTTGTTGTCACGGTCTACAAAATGTATTAACCATTTTTTTGTAGTTACACTTTCTGGAAAAGGCGTGTGGAATCTAATGGGCTCAGTAACAAACGTCCTGTCCACGAAAGAAACTGCGCAAAAAAGTTTGGATATGTTTATGAAGATTGAGCAGACAAGGCAAACGCAATGGGAATAACACGAAATGCAAGATCCTATAGTTTTCCTGAAAGTTCTCGGTAAAGGAAATGCCATTTGAAAAGAAACTATCATGAGTTGAGAAACGCTGAGAATTTACAGAGATGTGGCCATTGGTTAGGATGTCATTGTCAAATACAGTGGGATAAAGATGATTGAAAATATTTCTTGCAGGAAAGAAAATTAGGAAACAGCATGATATCACGATAAAAAGACACGACAATGACAATTCAGATTATTATGCTGCTGGTGCCATCAGGGTAGGTAAAGTGGACAGAACTCACACACGTCCAGGTAAAAGTATGCACGAAGAGAGAAACAAAATAATATAGCCAGCCACCTTTTTTCCATCATAAAATGTTGTTGAAAGAAGCCAAATTTGGGCGTTAGGTTCACATGAATTTCTCAAATCATGAGATATGTACTATATTAAAACATCGGGGATAACTGAGAAAATAAACAACAGTACTGAACTATTCAGTATATTGAACGAAAAAAAAAATTCTGCGAAATGGTCAGATGCTCGAGGAATGATCATAAGAAAACGTACTAAATACAAAAAAAGAAATATCCCAGCTTTTGTATTAACTAAAGTCCTGGAAAAAGAGGAACCATTTGACAAATAAATGAAATAAAATACATAAATATTTTAAATCGAAGAGAAAATAGAGAAGGAAATGACCACAACTTGTCTGAATAACATCCTACCAAAAAGGGAACAAATAAAAGTGAGCGCTACTCACCCGAGCGAAGGAAACCTGAAAATCTTTACCTAAGGAAGAATTTGGGGAGGGAAGTGGATACATATAGAATTTGAGAGGTTTTGGTGGCATGTCGGATCAGGACACAAGACTTGCATTCAGGTGATTAATTACCAGGAAGGCAGGATGAACGTTTGGGTATGAGTGAGTGAGGTATTAATTAACAATTTATTTGGGTGCTTGATAGTGGGGAGAAAATCATAAAATAAATGCTATTTGGTAGATGTAGACCATAACAAGAACTCATTTATACGCTACCTGAATACACAAACTTCATAAGGCATAAGGAAAATCATACACAGGATTTTAAGAAACTACTGATTTTATTCGCATATATAATCCGTTTTGATGCAGCAAGGAGACGGGAATGTAGTTACAGGTAGATGGATCTAGTGACATATAAGTATATGACCAAAAGGGCGCTCTGTGACTGGTTGCCAACCGGGATTCTAAAGTTTGATTTGGCAGCAAAGCTTGATAGCTTACAGGTCTCTCTTAGCACAAGAGACGAAGAAAGAGAAATGTACAAAATGTACATACTTCATAATCGCATTTGTGATATTATATACAACTTATAAGTATCTGTTTCTACTATGGAACAGGCAGGCATTCCACATCCTCACTAGACTGGTGCCTTTCGGGATACTGATACATTCTAGGCCAAAACACCTTGTGTTGAAAGACCATTGTCTCTAGAAGGCAGCTGGTGCTGGTACTGTGGGGGATGGTACATCCTGTGTTACTAAAATGGATGCCCTCCTACCATAAGTTTGTCTTGGTTGTGTGATAGTCTCTTGTTTTGCTGCCTCATAATTTGGCATTGGTGTGCTCTCACCATTAACCACTAGTTAAATTTTATTGATTTCTGTCATGGATAGTGCATCTGCAGGTGAGTTTTCCTTTCTTACTGCATGATGTATTGTACAAGAAAATTCAGTGAGTGCTGAAAGTTGTCACAGGCGCCAGGTACTCAAGAGTTCTCTGTTGCAGGTGCCGTACTTTTTTTTGGTTTAAGTTATTTTTCTACTGCTAAAACGTGGAGGTTAACTTGTTCAACCCGAAAGCTTTGAAGGTATTGCATTGGGCTGTGCTCCAGCTGAGAATCTTGTTTCTACTCAGGGAGCCATAGAGGGGGAGGGGCCCATGATTTGTGCAAAGTTTGTTAGAATTTGTTGGTAGTAGTTCACCATTCTTGTGAATTCCTTTGAACGTTTTATGGTGACTGAAGTTTGGTGTTTCACTCCTAGAAGTGTTGGGAAAGTATTCTGTTTGCCAAATTCAGTGAAATAGAATTTAAGATTTAAACCATAGACTAATTGCTGGGACCTATGAGGTCATTCAGCACTGAAAAGTAATTGAGAGAAAAAAGTTTAAATGTCTAACAGGAGGAAAACCTCACAGTTTCACTATGGAACAATTGCTAGGAGAGAGTGGAAAGTAATAGTAATAATAAAATAAGAATGGAGGTACAATAAAAGGAACGAAAGGGGCTGCAGCAAGGGGCTGAAGAGATGCTACAAAGAACTCAAGTGATGCACTGATGGCACTAACCCCATATGGGGAGAAATTCAATGAGAGATCCTGGATAACACATTTGTCAAGGTGTGATAATCTCCATCTTTGGGACCTTATTATGGTGGGTCAGAACCTCTATTGGTTTAAATTTGGAGGTCCTCGCTATATAGTGCGTTGAGTTGATGTCAGCCATGTTAGGGAGTGAGTAGTGGTTGGGCGTGTTTGTAGGTTGAGGCACCTATAGTCTTTACAAGTGTGTCAAGAGCTGTCTGGTTTCTTCACGACATGGAGTGCAGAGGTCCAACAACTGGAGGCCTTCTGGCGAAGGTCCATTTGTTCCATTTCCCTGAAGGCCTTCGCCACAACAGCAATTTTGTCTAAAGGCAGAGGCATTGAAATTTGAAGTGTCATGGATGTGGAATTTTACATCTTTCCAGACCCAGATGGATTGGTCATTAATATGGGGGTAATGGAGCTTAATAGCATTGTATTAGTTTGTCTGTGGATAATAGTTTCCTCATCATTTTGTCTTATAGCAGTGGTCACATAAGTCATTAGTTACAAAGGGTTAGGAGTAAGAATCATGCTTTGTTGACAATCTTTAATTATTATTATTATTATTATTATTATTATTATTATTATTATTATTATTATTATTATTATTATTATATTATTATTATTATTATTATTATTGAGAATTAATAGCACCGTAGTGTTAAAAATATTTATGTACAGGGTTAAACATGATAAGGAGAGACTTTTAGATACTATCCAGTATCCCTCATCAGTTCTACTGAATAGTAAAACAATGGAGGGAGTATTAAGACAATAACACAAGAAACTGGTTCAAAGCAAAAGCTTCAAACAGTGTTGGTCAGGTAACTACTGTTCAATTGCTCCTGTTGGGGAAACGGCTGGGATGACAAAGTGGTCATGCAGGTAATTCCAGCTCTTTTTTTCATATGGTGTGTAGGACAGTCTTTGTAAAAGAGATAAGGTTGCATTATGGTTTAGTATCCTTATCATTATTTCTTCCTTTGTTTTTACCGAGACTACATTTCCAAAACCATCACTACTGTCTTTCCTTCAGCGCTGAAAAGTCTGCATATATGTTTGTTCTTGCTGGGTGTGGCAGCTCCTCCCAGTTGAACATTTTAATTGTGGCAATCATTTAGTCTTTTTATGGGCATATACTATTCAGTCCTAATTTTACATGTATGTAAGAATATTGTTCCTGTTAGTCTCTTTGTTTATTTTGCAAATGTTCTAGAAATGTCATATTTTATATAGCCATGTCTGTGGATTATACTAAATAAGAATAAAAAGGACTTGGATGCTGCTCCTTTCAATTTTGATATCCTTTTTTACTCTAAATCTCTTGTGTCTGAATTGTGACAAATTTCGGAACTGATGATTCCTCGGTTTAATAGAATTACTTAGTCAGGTATAATGCCATTTGATGAGGTCATGGATGGCTATGAATTTAAGAGGGTTTTTCCAAAACTCACTGGCAACTGTATAAGTGTGGGTGTTATGAATCACAGATGGTTAAAGTTTGCAGTAGACCTAATAAATCTTTTTTTTTCTAGCCATAGGAATCCAGATTTGGATTAATCTATTTATGGCTGCTTGTTTACCAAAATGGCAGCAAGTCAGGAAACTGATTCAAAGGCTTGTTTGATTTTTGTTTGTGATTGCAGTGATTATGACATTGAATGGCAGCGAAAGATACTCATGGTGCTGCTGCTTTCAATTTTTCCACGATTTCTCATTGCGAACAATTGCTAAATGAACCTAAACACACTCAGGTAACTGAGGTGACCTTGTATTCACAATCATTACAGGGTTTGTATCCTGGAGAGCAGGTTTGCCAGTGAACTCATCTGATTGTAGTTTGATTAAGGTTAATGTGGAAATGGATCAGGTAGTTGTTGATGTTAGCATATCTTAGAAAGGCTTACTTTGAATCCCAGACCACTTGGGATGGTATTCACCTTGAGCAATATCTATAAATATCTAATTATTGTTGAGTGTTTAAATGATAATCTCAACACTAATATCAAAAGTATAATTCCTTGTATAATCCTTAATTTTCATCTTAAGGATAAACATGGCTTAATGCTGCACATAATCTTACATACCATTCAAAACAAGAAAGTTGTCCTTTATTGAGGAACAATTGATACAACATTTTGTGGCATGATTTCGGAGAGCTTAACAGTTCAGTCCAGGTTGTCTATGACAGCTGAGAAACCTTATTATAAATGTGTGAAAGAGAAATTGGTCCCCAGCAGTGATGATTGTAAGTGGTGGTCTACCCTTAGGTCACCACTCTTTGGGGTTGATTCCAGAATGCAATCCTGTGGTAGGAGCTAATAGAACTGCTGTATATTACCCTAAACAGTAAACAGAACTTTTGTGAGCAAACAGTGTGGTGAGACCTTGATTTTGCCTCATTCATGCTTTCAAGAGCCTAGTTGTTTTCTATGACATTCTGATCTAGATAGGTTAAAAGTTTGCTTCTGGAGCTAGACAGTCACAGCAGTATAGACCATAAAGGGTCTTTCCTATCTTGAGTTAAAAGAATGCATATTTCATTGCTCCTAAGACTGCACTATTTTCCAAAAGTAAGCTAGACTTACACAATTCCTTCTATTTGGAGGAGGGTAACGTTACTGCACTATATAAAGGACTAAGTCTATCCTTATACCCCTTAGAAAATAGGCTAATTTCAATTACCCCTGTTTTAACTAGGTTTTTTGAGAAGCTGCTCTCTAAACATCTTTGCAGGTTTGTTGAAGACAATAACCTACGAAGAGCAGCACAGTTTGAGTTCTGCACAGGCCTCGATATAAGGTTGCAGAGGCAGGCATGGTCAGTTTAGATTCTAGTGCAGCCTTTGATAGTGTGAATCATAAAACTCTTATCAACAAACTAAGGTCATTGGAACTGGCGGATCTTTTTTTTAATCTGCCAAATGAATCTTTAATAGGTAGAACCCAAAGCGTCTGTGTTGAAATCCAATATAGTAGAAACAGTGATATAATTTCAGGTCTTCCTCAGTGTAGCATCCTGAGGCATTTGCTAGAAGCATGTGGCAAAGTTTGGAGAACAAACTGATTGCATGCAACGATGATGCCACTCATTTAGGTCAGTGTTTGAAGAATCCTCGTATAGAGATGTAGTATATATTCATGAGTGGGGTAAGCTTTTGGGCATGAAGCTCAACCCTTCTAAAATTCATTTCTCATTTGCTTCCTGGTTTACATTTAAATGATAAAGTTTTAAACGGCAGTGAATCTTTTAAGATATTAATCATAAATTTTGATAAGAAATTGGCTTTGAGAAGCATATAGAAATATTGCTTCCTCTGTTTCTCTGTTCATTTGTGGCCTAAAATGTGCTGTAAAAAAACAAACAAACATCTAACTCTTCTTTACCTGACTAACTATTTTTGCTCTCACATTAGGTGGGCTGTGACTGCAAACACTGTCATTTTCTAGTACTATGTTTTATAACTAAGTTTGCCATGAATTTTGTTTAGACTATAAACACAATGAGAAATAGCTTGTACAAGAAATAGTATTCATAGTAAAGGTAATGACAGTAATATTGAGAATACCAGTAAAAATAAAAAAAATAATATAACAATTAAAAATAAACAATGAAAAACCGAAACTTGAAAATACCAATAATCACAGTAATAATAATAATAATAATAACTGATTCTACAGATGATATTTAATAATTGTGGAAATAAAGATTAACACACAGCAACTCAGGCCAGCCCTGTGTGAAGGAAGACTGTAATTTATGGAACAGATGCCTCATTGGCCCATCTTTTCCACGTTTTAGATCTTCGTTTCTCACTACTCAGGATGCTTTGTATTAGTGAATTGTTTCTGTTCTCAGACTGGTGATCAGACTAGACAATGCTCGCCTAACAATGATTTTTAAATTATCCAGGCACATTTTTATGAACATCTGCGTGGTAGAGAGGTAGCGAGGTGTGTTGGTGAGGCATCTCAAAATGTGACTTTGAACAATGGTGATGCATCCCATGGCCTTTCGAGTATAGTTCGTCCAAATGGTAGACCCAAATGTGCCGTGGCAGTATGAGAGGAAGAGCAGCAGTTTCGTGTCTCAGTGACAAAAGTCAAACCTCCTTGCAACCATGTTTTCAGTTGCACATAGTTTACGACGCCTTTGTTCCATGTCTGCCATATATTTTAGGTCATCCATAAGAACGTGGCCCAAATATGGAAGTTCTTACACGAATTCCAGATGATGATATCTGAGGAAAATTTGTGGTTATGCAATATGCTTAAGTGATCTTGGGAGCAGCGACATGCACTGGGTGTTGGTATTGTATACAAAATCAAATTCCTTAGTTACTGGAGACCTTGTACTGGTGCGGAAATCAGAACCATGTTGTTGGCATAACAGAGGTTGTTTATTGTTGTTTTGCTGATAGCACATCCGATTGGGAGTGGGTTCAGTTTGACATTCTGGGCATATATGTATGTATTGAACAGGTGTGGAGAGAGAATGCCACCTTGCTGGAGCCAAATTAGGGAGCTGAAGTTATATGACAATACACTATCCCATTTGACACAGAATTGCTGTGTGGAGAACCAGCAACATAAAATGCAAATTTGATATAGGAGTGTGCCTTGTTTATGCAGCTTAAGGAAGAGCTTCAGGTAATTTACTCTGTCAAATGGTTTTCTCACATATACAAAATGGGGTGTAGATGCAAGTGCCGCTTGAGCGGTTTGCTTTAAATCCAATGCTACTGTAGTAATTTCGATTGGACAATATTGCCAGGGTCAGTTGCATCTTTAAGGTTGTTTTAGATTAATACTATTAAGTGAACTAAGAGCAGGGAGTATAGGAGAAACTGACGAATTATGCATGCATTGAATAGTAAAACTAGCAAAATATAAATTATTGGGTGGCAGAATTTGAAAGCTTCTGCAGAGATACTATCCCAGCTGGGCAATTTATTATTAGGTAAGTTGTTTATGGCATTGCTGATGTTACCTGGCACAATATGATCGGCAAAATGAAATTGAATGTTATCCATGTGGAGGTTATCTACTTCTCTTCGGGAGTCTTGATCATTTATAAAATTCAGGATAGCACTGAAGTGATCATCCCACATTCTTGCGATAGCCTCATCACTGACGACTTCTGCTCTCTGTGATAGCTTCTTAGTTTTGGAATTTAGGGATTGAATGTATTTTCAAAGACGAAGGTAATTGCCAGATTCTAATTATCTAGCTTTTCATTTATTCTGAAGTACTTAAGAGCAAGTTTGAGCTGCTCTGTTGCCTGTCTCATTAGTAATGTGAAGTGTCCTTCCTTTGGTCTTCCATTTTGCCTCCGCAGTAAAAAATCTTTTTGGGAATGTGTATACATATTTTTAACCCAATAATTCCAGCCAGTTATATTTTGGGAGTTGCCTTGACGAAATCTAAAGAATCCCTTCTGAAGGCAAGCATAGTGAATATTATGTGTGAATAGAATTCTTTCAGATCTCTCCTGTGGTGGTCATATCTACATTTTGGGTTAGTGCAAAGTAAGTTATCTGCTGGATGGACTATTGACTGCAACCTATTTTCCGTGGTCACTCTAAAGGATATGGTTTTCTGGTGGGTTTTAAAGTCCTATTTAACAGTAGGGATAGGCTATTGAAAGACACCTGTAAGAGGATGTAATTGTAGGTGTTACAAGATCGTAGCAAATGTTGCAGGTCACAACTGAATCATAGAGGTGTGGAGATGAGATACAGTGCTTAAGCCAGGAGGTTGCAATTGCATCCATTCTATGTTGTACATAGACATAGGAAGAGGGAGGGAGGAGCATTATATAACTAATTTGCAGGCTAAATATATAATAAGCACACCTAAAGACTGGGCTAAATCTAAGGATGGCAAATTAACCCTTAAATGCCTATTGGATGTATTATACGTCGACTAAAATTGTCTGTTGAGTGCTTATTGGACGTATGATACGTCGACTACAAATTTTTTTTTTTAAATATTCACGGAAAAATAGTTTTAGGCCTAGTTTGCGAAAAATCTGAAATCATGAGCCTTGAGGGATGCTGGGAGTTCATGGATCAAGCTGTTGTTTTGTTTACAAGCGTTACCCAGGTGCGCATGCGCGCATTGCTTTCTTCTCGCACCAGCAAGCATCAGTGATGCGTCGTCGGAGAGCGATCTCTTGCCGCATTCGTGTTTTGCAGAACTTTTGCGACTGTTAGAGTATTTGTGACGTAATAGGACGTTCACAGAGATGTCCCAACGTCGTCAGGAGGTATTGCCTGTCGGTAGTGAGTGTGAGGTGAGTTTTAGGCTTGGATGCTGGAGAGGGACTAAGCACCCAAGGTGACCCAGCCTTTCAAGGCCGTGTTGTATGGCCTCGTGTGGCCGAAAGGGACCAAGGACCACATCCTGTGCCTTTTACGACCCCTAGGGAGCATCGGGGTGTCCTGAGGGGCATTCTTAAACATTTGGGAGGCCTCCAACAAAAGGACATAGATGAGTACTTGTTGGAGCTCGATCGAGAGCAGGTGGAAACTCCTCATTTTGATGGCAGTTGGTCATCTAGTGACGAGGACATCACACCCAATGTCAGTGATGACGAATATTTGCCCCCAATGTCCGCACGGGAGTCACAGCCTGAAAGGGAACTGGAATTCAGTGGTTTCAGTGCGTATGAGGGAGAGTCTGAGGAGGAGCAGGAGGCGCCGAGTTTTGCAGTTGGGGACGAGACAGAGAGCGATGGTGGGGGTGGGAGTGCGAAGCCGTGCTCGAGCACATGCACACGCACGGGCCCGGAGAAGGTCGTAACGTCGCGGCAGCCTAGGTGAAGGCCGTTCGTCCGAAAGTGATGAGGGGTGGTTGGAGGACCCCACCCCACCTAATATGCACCCATTCATGGCAGCACCTGGACTGACCGTACCTGTTCCTCTCACTGCACTGCAGTTCATTCATCTCTTCCTGATGCAGGAATTGCTGGAATACCTGGTTGCAGAGATGACGGATTACGCTCGGTAGTGCCGTGACGAACAGCAGACGACGTTGTCGTATCGCTGGCGGGGCTGCAACCTCTCAGACATGGCGCAATTTTTGGGGCTCCACATTTTTTTTGGGAGGCGGCATTTTTTTTAAGTATGCCCAATGTGCCCGGCATTATGGCCCATAATAGTTTCCTTGAGTTGGACAGGTATTTCAACGCCTTCAACCGAAGGGCCATACCCCAGAATAACCCCAACCGCCTCATCTTAGTCCGCCCAGTGTTGGGCTGCATTTGTGAACGGTGCTAGTTTCTTGTGGTTCCTGCCAAGAACCTCTCTTTGGATGAGGGGATGATGCCTTTCAAAGGACGTCTCAGTATAAAAGTGTACAACCCCAAGAAGCCAAAGAAATATGGTGTAAAATTATTTTTTATTACGGAGTCCAACACTGGATATGTCATGGACTTCTCGGTGTATTTCGGGGTCTTCTCCACGCTGCGTGACACTGTCTTCGGTCTTGTGGGTCGTTTCTGTAACCAGGGATACCACCTGTTTATGGATAATTATCATAAAATGGTATCCCTGGACCAGGAACTGTATGAAGCAGGTGTGCACGTCAGTGGTACCCTTCGGTTGGTGCGTGGGGCCCTGAATGTCCTCAAGAGGTTCGCTAGCCAGCTGCAACATCTGGCAAGAGGAGAGACAGAGTGGCGGCAGAAGGGAGATGTCTTTGTCATCTGTTGGAAGGGGGTCCGACTAGTGCCCATGATTACGACGAGGCATGAGCCCATCCAAGAAGAGATCATCCAGCGGAAGAAGACACATCGGCAGGCCGAGTTATGTATGAGGAGTTTCGTGTCCAGCGGCCGACTGTCATTGGGCACTACAACAGTCACATGGGAGGAGTTGATCTCTTTGATCAACTCATCCAGTATTATCCCTTCACCAGGAGAACCAGGAGGTGGACACAGAAGATCCTCAAATACATCCTTCAGTTGGCCCTCCAGAATGCCTACATCCTCTACTGTGGGTACAATTCCGACCCCCGGAGGTTGTCCCACATGCAGTTTCTCGAGGTGGCCTGGAATCCCCTCATAAACTTCAATCCTGATGAGTGGCCTTCCAACACCGCCCCCCTGCCCCGAGCCCCAGATATAACCCTAGAGTAAAGCGCAGATGTTAGGAGGGCCAACCTCAGTCGTCCTGCTGCTACCGCTGCTGCCGCTGTTGCCGCTGCTGCTGCCGCCCTGCTGCCGCCGCCCCTGCTGCCACCGCCCCTGCTGCCACTGCCCCTGCTACCACCGCTCTTGCTGCCGACGCCCCTGCTGCCAATGCCCCTGCTTCCGCTACCCTTGATGATGCCGCCCCTGCTGCCGCCGCCCTTGATGATGCTGCCCTCTCTCAGATTCCAATTTCTAGTCGGATAGTGGACCCTGTGTGTCGGCTGCAGCCAGGGGATCACACACTGGAGCTCCTAGAATCGCGCAGGCAGAAACGGTGCCGGGTGTGCCATATGAATGGCAGAAGAAGAGACACCCACTATGTCTGTCGCACCACTTTGCAGCAAGTTCGGGGAGTGTGACTGCAAATACCACACTGCGGTCATATATTAGAGTGCGCTGACCCACGTGTTATACATGATAATGTGTGCAATTTCATGTAGAATACAACAAAAAGTAACTCATGGTTGTAGCTTCTATCAGTTTTGAAATATTTTCATATAAATCACGATAAATAGAAAAAATTCAACCTTTGGTTAACTTTAACTCGACCAAAATGGTCAAAAAATGCAATTATAAGGTAAAACTCTTACAGTATAGTAATATCCAATCATTTACCTTCCTTTTGCAACAATGGGAAGTCGCTAGCACCATATTTCGATTTATGGTCATTTTTTGAAAAAAAATTTTCCTCCCCTCCGCGCATGGTAACTCGGCCGAAAATCTCAGAAATGCTTTAGTCACCTTGTCGTAATTTTTCGCACCATTTTATATTAGGCCTTACATAAAGTGTTATACATGAAAGTGTGCACAATTTCATGTATAATAAAAAAAAAAAAAATAACTCATGGTTGTAGCTTTTATCAGTTTTGAAATATTTTCATATAAATCACGATAAATAGAAAAAATTCGACCTTTTGGTCAACTTTAACTCGACCAAAATGGTTGAAAAAAGCATTTATAAGCTAAAACCCTTGCATTCTAGTAATATTCAGTCAATTACCTACAATATGCAACAAACGGGAAGTTTATAGCATAGTATTTCGATTTATGGTGATATTCTGAAAACAAAATTTTCCTTCCCTCCGCACGCGGTAACTCAGCCGAAAATCTCAGAAATGCTTTAGTCACCTTGTCGTAATTTTCGCAGTTTTATATTAGAGCTTACATAAAGTGTTATGGATGAAAATATGCGCAATTTCATGTAAAATACAAAAAAAAATAACTCATGGATGTAGCTTTTATCAGTTTTGAAATATTTCCATATAAATTACGATAAATAGAAAAAATTCTACCTTTGGTCAACTTTAACTCAACCTAAATGGTCGAAAACTGCAATTGTAAGCTAAAACACTTAAAGTCGGGTAATATTCAATCAATTACCTTCATTTTGCAACAAACGGGAAGTCTCTAGCACAATATTTCAATTTATGGTGAAATTTTGAAAAAAAGATTTTTTTTACGTCCGCGTATTACGAATTCAGGCATCATTTTGTGATAATATTTTCTCTGTGTTGCTTTGATCGTCTTACAATTTGTTAAATACCAAAATCATCGCAATTTAGTGTACAATACAACGAAAACAATGAACTCATTAGCTTTAACCGTTTTGCTCACAGTGCGATTTGCATACAATTAAATATGAAATATTTTTTCATGCTGTCATATATTCCAATGTTTATATATGATAATGATATTTTTTTCATTTTTGATGGTTGCATACTAAACTTCAGGCAATGACAAAATAAGGAGCCAAAAATGAACTCTTAATCTTAAAAACTAAGCGTTCTGTGATTTTTTGATACAAAAACTTTTTTTCTGCATCGGCGCTAACTCCTGAATGCCGCCGGCATTCGAGAGACTGTTTGGGAAATAGCAGCTTGGTGTTTAAGGATAAAAAACCCTCCAGTGGAAAGAGGAAGATATGCATGTGGTGTAAGAAAAAAATGTAAAAAAAAAAAAAAATTCTGTACCTTCCAAGGGAAGTTGTAAGTGAATATTTCCAACCCTGTGCATGGCCTCTCTTCAAAACGAAAGTCGTCAAAATATGCAAATTTTACCAAGCTATTATAAGTGTTTTTCTAATGTTTTTTCTTATTTCATTTTGTAAAATTATAATTACAGCTCACACAATATCATAACAGATAAGACCTAAAATCAGTAACAAATTCTGAGTATATTTATTGTACTGTCGGCCAACGAAGAATTGGCGTAGTTTCTTAATTCATTGTTCGTTATGGAAATATTGCCATATGCAGGTTCCAGATTATTCACCTAACAATAAAAAACATTTCCTTTCTAAGGTGGTATACTTGAAATTCTAGACTTATTTATCGTATTAAAGATAATTATTTTGCAAAGTAAGGAAAAAATATATGCCGCTCGAGTCTTGACCCAACGTATCGTACTGCACTGGGGTGTTGTCATTTCGTCTCCTACAGCCGATAAATAATACATTAAATCATTAACATTCTTTAATAACGATGTTTAATTAAACTAATTTTGTCCTCTGATCAATAAAATAATGTGAATGACACATTTAGTGGGCTTAATTAGACTTCTGATTTTCACACATGATTAGCCTAGGTCTATTTTCAGCAGTATACTCTCTCGGATACGTAATGTGAATGAATATTTAAAATGACAAAATATATATCAATCCGCTTTATTTTATTATTCCTGTTATTCTTGTTTTATTGGCCATGTTCTCCTTTTTTCTTATCCCTTTTATAATTGCTTAACATAATTTACTAAAAGCAATCCTAAAAAAATCAAACGAATATAATTCAGTCTTTTATTTTTTATCGAATTCTTTGCATATTATCCTGTTTCATCTGCACACGTTGGAAAGCTGCGGGAGTCAAAACTGACGAATACATTGAGAAAGACTTACTTTCATTAATGCTTTCTTGGGTTGATCTTTCTGTAGCTATTCATTTCTTCTAAATAGAAATTAATTAAAATTAGTTTTACATGTATGGCTAGACCTATTAACATAAGCATATTATAAGTAGCTGAAAGGATAAGAAATATGAAAGGTGACGTTCTTTTTTAAACCTATTTCATGTGTTTTTTTTGCTCTTTGACAGCTACAACAATCATACAGACTGTAACACGAGTGTATGCAAATATTTTTGGGAATGAGAGATAAAGTAACTTTGAACAGAAAATATTTGATAAACATGCATTTTAAGGCTTCCGTTGTAGGTGCGGGGAATTTTAAAATAACGGTTATTATTAGCGATGTTCTCACATGATGGAGTTCGTAGCGAGAAGTCGGATCGAGTCGCCTGAGATGTGAAGAGAGCGGTGGTGGCGCATAGGAGTGATGGAGGGATTAGGTCGATGTTAATAAAGCATCTCCCTATAAAATGTATTATTTAGGTTTTGAAGAAAAAATGCATGCATAATTGAAACTGTTTCCCTTCCTATCCGTGGTATTCATTGGCCACCTATAAAAAACAAAACAAAAATAGTAAGCCTAACTGAATCTCTTATCCATCAGTGATAAGTTTGCTTATTCATTAGACTTATTCATTAAACACCTATCAAAGATTTCAAGTGTATTTTTAAAAATCTCTTCCTCTCCAGCTAAAGTATTCATCAGACCGCAGTCATAGGCGAAGAGGTTGTCATGGTTTCCTGGTTCAGCAATATCGTGACGAGGTGCTAGAATTAAAAATTCTCAAATGAATGTTGTTCAGCAGCATTTACACTACTGTATTGTCTTGCTCTCTTGTGGTGCTTCGAGGTGTTCCACCTCTAGGCTCTTTTTCTAAACTTTGCCGTTCTCTAAACAATTTGATACATTTATGTATGATTCTCTCTGGTATATTAAGCTTTCTTGATATCTCTCCAACAGGAACTTCCACCAAATGCAGAGCAATAATTCTCTCTCGCTCAGCGAGGGATGTTTCTTAGACTAATAAATGACACATTGATATTAGATTCCCGTGTACATAACGACATCAAAAGCAATAGAGTGAGGTCGCATGGTTCTCATTATTAGCTTATCATTTTTTTTCTTTTTGTTTTTAAATTTGATAGCATTTTGTGAGTTTTCAATGTTTTCTGTAAAATTTAGCAAATGGAATAGTTCAACAACCTTCAACTTGATATTGAATTGATAATGTAAGGACTATGTTTATGCGATACTACTAGTAATAGGTGTCTCCTATATATTTGGTAATGTATATCAGTGGTTGTGATATGACATTTTTTATCACTTCGTTTCGTTCACGTCAATTTTGAACATGGAAAATAATTTTGCACGATAACATAACAGGATGTTCTAAAGATATCAGTGACTGTTTTTAACGATATTACATAAGATTTCTTTCATCTTATAAAAGAAAAATAGATAAATAAGGCATGAATTGTGCGTCAGGCAGGTGAACAAAAAATTATGAAACTCTGCCACCAGTTGTTTGGCAGACAGTACAACATTCACAAGGCATCACTAGATGGGAATTTTGGACAGTCCCCCATGACATCTAAAGGCAAACCTCTCTCTCTCTCTCTCTCTCTCTCTCTCTCTCTCTCTCTCTCTCTCTCTCTCTCTCTCTCTCTCCTATGTGCTAACTAGCTATTAGAGTAAGGGTAAAAGTTGCCATGAGTCATTTATGACCCATGGAAGTGACCTGGGCACTTTTCCCGCAAAATTCGCTTAAACTGTATGGAAAAAATCTTTAACAACTATGTATTTTACAGGAATCCACCCCAAAGCTATAAGTAAACATATGCTTATGTTACCCATCCACAAAGGGTCAAGATCCCCAATTATACAAATATGATCAGCGGTAGAATCGTGCTCTGTAACTCACCTAGGACCATGCAGTATTGATAAAAATAATTGTTGATTTCCCTGGGCATATAAATATTACTTATTAGAATCTTGGAGTCCCCTATAGTCACTTGAAGCCCCATCAATCTATCATTCCTATAGGTTATCACATTCACTATATTGTCTAAAGAAAAGATAGGCTCCCTTTTGGGTGACCGGTTACGATGTGATCTGTAACTTTCATCGATGAGGTCGAGAAAGCTCTGAAGTCTTCATGGAATGAATCACAGATGACAAGGTCACATGGCAATAGGAGCATTTCTTATATTGCAATAATGGCTTTGAAGTTTTTGCAGAACATGTTTAGGAACGGAATGCTCTACTTGGGGCCAAAAATATTCCATGAAATTACATCTAATGTATCCATGGCTACTCATGAAGTTGGAAAATGAATGAGTTGATAATTTTGGTGGATTGAGAGTTGGCCAGTGGGGTTGATTGCCTCGTGCAGTAGAAGGTGAACCTGCACCCATACCCCTGCATGGGGTGTCAGTAAGTACCCCTAGGGGTGAGTTGGTCCTGGGTTAGGTTATATCTTGGAACTTTTATAAAAGGGCCGAAGTTCTAGCCTTTGAGAACATCGAGGTGTTGAAGTAGGCAGGTAATCCTGTAAGCCACTTTATGTTTAATATACATGGGAGATCATGGTTCGGGCCCTCTGAGAAACTTGACTCTCTCTACTATGGCGTCTTGCTTTACTAATGAGCATCAATTGTGAATATCCACATGACATCTTTTCTCAGGTTTTGGGTGAGGTGATTTACGATTGTTGGGGTTCAGTCCAGCCGTCAATCCCATAATAATCATTCTCATCATTATCCACAATGGGGGCAGGGAGAGGAGAGATAGGGTTGGAAGACTCACAAAGGCTGGTGATCTTCACTGAGGACCTATCGTCCACTGGAGGCACTGGGTAGGGAGGTGGGGTTGGGAGTCCATCAGGTACTTCATCCAAGAAAGCGATTCCAACTTAGGAGGATATGGTCACCTTGACCTCACGTTGCACCCCTACTTCCTTCGTGTTGTTGGGCGGCAAGAAAACAATAGATGCCTCTTTCAACGGAGTCTTGTAGTTTGCTGGAAGACTGTCTAATGATTCCTGCACTCCTTTGATCACATCCCGGATCAGTGAAAGATTTTTATTTGTTTCTACCGTTTTAAGACTGTCAAAATGATTCCTGACATTCTTTGATCACGCCCCAGATCCGTGAAAATTTTTTATTTGTTTCTTCAGTTTTTGCAAGAGAGACTGCCGTTTGGAAAGCATTTTCTATTGTATAGTATACTGCAGGCAAGGTTACATCAGTAGACCACTTTTGGTGGCAGATTGTAAAGGTCATTGGTGTAGATTTTCATTGAGCAGGTCCTTAGCCACTTAGTGATATATGATATTTTCTTGAGAGAGATAAGCTTTTCTGGTATCAGGTCTTTGCATTCTATATATGCAACGTTGATTTTCTCATCAAATAAGGTTGCATAAAGTAAAAACAATTGTTTGCGATTACGGAACTTGTGTGTAAGGCACAGGTATTGTTAGGTGCCAAGGTCACTGGTGCGATGGTAGGACGTTTGTTGGGTGACATTTCTGTGGTAAAGAGAGCGCCAAGCACTGACACATACACAGCACTTTTTTTACCCATTTTCCAGGGTCAGTAGGCCTCGATAAGTTCTGACTTGAAAAATACCGAAGGCGCTGAATAGAGCAAAATGTAGATTAATATATCTGTGATTACACAACACTATCCGGCTTACACGCAGGGTATTACATAGAGACACTACTAGCACATTGACTTCTATATACTCCACGGAATAACAATAACAGGGAATAAAATTCCAGCCCTGAAATGTAATTATTGAATCTGTAAGAACTGGACTTCCTGTGACGTTTCCAAAGCCTTTGGAAATAATGTTACTCTCTGCCTCTCTTTGACCAAACGAAGTTTCAGTGGAAAAAACAAGTAAAAGAAAAGGAAAAGAGATAGATGTCAGAGTAGAGCCATTCCAAAGAGACGCACGAGAGTTTGCAAGACATATAACGCTAACGAGCATCTGGACTAGTTTCGGATGCGAGTATAACAACTGGTTAAGGGAAATGCATTTAAAAATGCTATATGCCAAGCTGTAAGAGTATGTAGTCAACAAAAACCTACTCTTTGTTTTTGGAAATAGAGACCGGTGGGTGTCCACCAATGTATTTCGTCTTGACTCAGAAGAGTCTGAAATATTCATGACTGAACCTTCGTTGCCTGGTCCTCGTATATCTGCTTTTTACAGTGCTGTTTTCACGTATTTTTACTCTTTCGCACACACCTACACACACATTTATCTATCTATCTATCTATCCATCTATCTATCTATCTATCTATTTATCTATCTATCCATCTATCTATCTATCTATCTATCTATCTATCTATCTATCTATCTATATATATATATATATATATATATATATATATATATATATATATATATATATATATATATATATATATATATATATATATATATATATATATATATATATATATATATAAGGGAGAAATTCATACTATACTAAGAGAAGGCAACGAGAGAGAGAGAGAGACAGACAGAAAAAAAAGTGACAGCGAAAAATATCCAGGGAACGGAGACCGCCAAAGGAAGGCTTCCATGAATGATTAAGAATTTACCAAATAAGAACAGACTGCATTGGTGTCACACATGGCCGGCACGAATTCTGAATTCATAAATGTCATCTGTCTCTCTGTCCTCTTCCAACGTTCATTCCGAAGGACAAGTTTCCATTGCGCTTTTTACCTCACTTCATTTTTTAGATTTATTTTTATATCAGTTTACTGAGTTACTGTTTCCTTTGCATTACAAAGGGAGGAAGAAGATTCCGCTACCTTTGGGAAATCTGTCAGCATTCATACCCTCATTCCGTTTCAACAGTTTTTTTTTTAATATATGGTTTTTTCTCTAACTTCAGTTCACATCTGCCGGAATAGTACTTGTACATTCCGCTTTTTTTATTTCAAATTAAATTTTATTTAAGTTTTTCAGTAATATGTTATTATTATTATTATTAGTTATTATTATTATTAATTATTATTATTATTAAATTATTCTTATTATTCTTTATTTATTTATTTTTTTTTTTTTTGCTCTATCACAGTCGTCTAATTCGACTGGGTGGTATTTATAGTGTGGGGTTCCGGGTTGCATCCTGCCTCCTTAGGAGTACATCACTTTTCTTACTATGGGCGCCGTTTCTAGGATCACACTCGTCTGCCTGAGTCCTGGAGCTACTTCAGCCTCTAGTTATTCCAGATTCCTTTTCTGGGATCTTGGGATCGTACCCAGTGTTCCTATGATTATGGGTACAATTTCCACTGGCATATCTCATATCCTTCTTATTTCTATTTTCAGGTCTTGATACTTATCCATTTTTTCCCTTTCTTTCTCTTCAACTCTGGTGTCCCATGGTATTGCGACATCAATGAGTGATACTTTCTTCTTGATTTTGTCAATCAACGTCACGTCTGGTCTATTTGCACGTATCACCCTATTTGTTCTGATACCATAGTCCCAGAGGATCTTTGCCTGATCGTTTTCTATCACTCCTTCAGGTTGGTGTTCGTACCACTTATTACTGCAAGGTAGCTGGTGTTTCTTGCACAGGCTCCAGTGGAGGGCTTGTGCTACTGAATCATGCCTCTTTTTGTACTAGTTCTGTGCAAGTGCCAGACATTCGCTTGCTATGTGGTTTATGGTTTCATTTTTCGTATTGCAATTCCTACATTTGGGAGAGATGTTATTTCCATCTATCGTTCTTTGGACATATTTGGTTCTTAGGGCCTGATTTGGTGCCGCTGTTATCATTCCTTCAGTTTCCTTCTTGAGCTCTCCCCTCAGTAGCCATTGCCACGTGTCATCTGTGGCTAGTTCTTTAGTCTGTCTCATGTATTGTCCGTGCATTGGTTTGTTATGCCAGTCCTCTGTTCTGTCTGTCTTTCTCCTGTCTCTGTATATTTCTGGGTCTTCGTCTACTTTTATCAGTCCTTCTTCCCATGCAGTCTTGAGCCACTCGTCTTCACTGGTCTTCATATATTGCCCCAGCGCTCTGTTCTCGATGTTGACGCAGTCCTCTATGCATAGTAGTCCCCTCCCTCCTTCCTTTCGTGTTATGTATAGTCTGTTCGCATTTGCTCTTGGGTGTAGTGCTTTGTGTATTGTCATATGTTTCCTCGTTTTCTGGTCTATGGCACAAAGTTCTGCCTTCGTCCATTCCACTATTCCTACGCTGTATCTGATTACTGGCACTGCCCATGCGTTTATGGCTTTTATAATATTTCCGGCGTTGAGTTTTGACTTGAGTATCGCCTTGAGTCTCTGCATATATTCTTTCCTGATCGTGTCCTTCATCTCTTGATGTTTTATAACCCCTCCTTCCATTATTCCCAGGTATTTGTATCCTGTCTCTTCTATGTGTTTGATGTTGTTCCCATCTGGTAGCTTTATACCTTCAGTCCTTATTACTTTGCCCTTTTGTATGTTGACTAAGGCACATTTTTCTATTCCAAACTCCATCCTGATGTCCCCAGATACAATCCTTACAGTCTGGATTAGGGTATCTATTTCCTTGATGCTCTTACCATACAGCTTGATGTCGTCCATGAACATCAGATGGTTAATTCTGTTGCCTCTTTTCTTGAGTTGGTACCCAGCATCCATCTTCTGCAGTACTTTTGTCATGGGAATCATGGCTACTACGAAGAGTAATGGGGACAGTGAGTCACCCTGGAAGATCCCTCTCCTGATATTAACCTCAGCTAGTCTTATTCCAGAGCTTGTAAATATTGTATTCCAGTTGCGCATTGTATTTTTGAGGAAGCTGATGTTGTTTTCCTCTGCCCCATATATTTTCAGGCATTCTATTAGCCATGTGTGTGGTACCATGTCGAAGGCTTTCTTATAGTCTATCCATGCCATGCTTAGGTTGGTTTTCCTTCTCTTACTGTTCTTGATTACCATTTTGTCTATCAGGAGCTGGTCTTTTGTGCCCTTACACTTCCTTCTGCAGCCTTTCTGTTGGTGGGGGATGGTATTTGTATCCTCGAGGTAGTTGTATAGTCTTTCGCTGATGATACCTGTTAGCAACTTCCACATTATTGGTAGGCAGGTGATAGGCCTATTATTATTATTATTATTATTATTATTATTATTATTATTATTATTATTATTATTATTATTATTATTAGGGAAAAACTCTCTATCGCGAGAGTATATATAATGTTCTAAAGGGTCCACAATAATAAAAAGTGTTAAGAGTCCGTGTATAATTTTTAAAACTTTACAAAAAGCTTTCGAACCCTTCCCTGGGTTCATTTTCAGTCCAAATGAACAATTAGTTACAACATGTACTGAGGTGAATTTAAAATCAAAAGTCGTTGAAGATCGTTGACACCGGTCGTTAGCTCGTTAATGGACCAGGTGATGAAGAAAGAGGGCAGTTAACTCCAACTAGGTGATTTCCTCTCCCCTATCAATCCTTCTGGCTGCAATTCTGTTGGATCTCCGCAATGGTTGTTGCAACGTTGCAGGAAGTCCTTCATCCGAGGTCGTAGATTCATTGCGGAGAATTGCAGCCAGAAGGATTGATAGGGGAGAGGAAATCACCTAGTTGGAGTTAACTGCCCTCTTTCTTCATCACCTGGTCCATTAACGAGCTAACGACCGGTGTCAACGATCTTCAACGACTTTTGATTTTAAATTCACCTCAGTACATGTTGTAACTAATTGTCCATTTGGACTGAAAATGAACCCAGGGAAGGGTTCGAAAGCTTTTTGTAAAGTTTTAAAAATTCTACACGGACTCTTAACACATTTTATTATTGTGGACCCTTTAGAACATTATTATTATTATTATTATTATTATTATTATTATTATTATTACTATTATTATTATTATTATTATTATTATTATTATTATTATTATTATTATTATTATTATTATTATTATTATTATTATTATTATTATTAATGTAACCTGTTTTAGGTCATTTGTACTTCCTTTACTAAAATACTGTTCTCCGGTGTGGATGTCTGCTTCTGCCAGAAAATCGTCTCTTTTGGATCGAGTGGTTCGTAGTGGTAGGTTTCTGTTTCATAATATTAGCAGTTATGACTTGGACCATTGACATATTGTCTCTTGTATGTCAATTTTTCATAAGTTGCATTTTAACAGAGATCTTTCTCATTCACAAATGGTCCCTGATTCCCTTTATCTGCCTAGAGCATCCAGATTCCCTGAATAGCGGCACCAATTTATGTAGTAAAGGATCCTCGCTTTCGAACGTATCAGTAGCAGAGGTCTTTTAATTCCTCACACCATTGGACTGTGAACAGCATCTTAGAAGATGTCGTGCAACCGAAGCTTCACAAGTTTAAGTGAAGATGCAAAATATTACTACTAAAGAGAACGGAGATGTTGAAGGCTACGTTTTGTTTATTTAACTTATCTTTGCCAATTACGTCGTCTTTCTGATTACCTGATATGGACACAAAAAGCAGAAAATTTAAGCCACGAATAAAATTTAGAAAATACAATAATGTTCAAGACGGAATATCTAAAAGGTTTCATAAAAATGATAAGAGACGAAAATGCTGAATCTAACTTCTGTCATTTTCTCTAAGAAATGACTAAAGAAAACAAATAACAAACCTATTCATTTGTGTCCTATTCAAATTGAAGGAAATTCCCGTCTGAAATTGCGGAATGGTTCTTGAATCTCATATGAATTCTGAATAGAATTCTGATGGAAATTCTTTCCCATTACGTATGATGGGGATATACGTTTATTTCCTTGGATTTTTGTTTCTTTATTTTCCTTTTCTTACAGTATATACAGTTGAAAGAGGCAAATTTTCGAGCAATTTTTTGTATTCTCTTGTTGTATCAACTTATGCTTTCCTTTATCATGATGCATGAATGAACCTGTCTTCAAGTTTATTTTATTATTTAAGGAAATGAAAGAAATACCTTCATGTATTCTGGCGTCATAGGGTTTTCCCTTGAAGACCCCTCCCTCAACCTACAGCCAGCATTTCTCGTCTTCATCCCTCTTTTCAAGCCTTTTTCACCAACCTATCGTCGTCCCTTTTCTCAGCTTGATCTAACCTTCCAATGTCATGGATATTGGTCTGTCCATCCGTATTTTTCTGTCCGCGCTCAGATTTTAAAAACTACTGAGGCTAGAGGGATGCAAATCGGCATGTTGATCATCCATCCTCCAATCATCAAACATGCCAAATTGCAGCCCTCTAAATCAGTAGTTTTTATTTCATTTACTGATAAAGTTAGCCATGATCGTACGTATTGCACCGTTGTAGGTGCCAACAACACAGACCACCACCGGCCCGTAGCTGATAGTTTCATAGGTAGCAACTGAAAATTCGATTGCACCGCAGAAACTTTGGCTTATTTTTTACTTTTTTTTTTTTATTTATTGAATTCTTTTTTTTTTCAAATTCCGCATCCCCACTTCATTTCCATATGAGAGAGCTTGCTAAACCGCATCCTCATACGGTTCAACTTTTACTCCCGAACAAATTCCTCTTTTGAACGTTGTGCGGAATAAGTGTAACCTTCTCATTTATTCTGGCTCGCCATTTCTCTCATCTTACTATCGGTCGTTCCATTCATTCCCAAGCTCGTAAATAAATCAGCAACTTAATTTCCTCAACTATATACGTCCAATTTAACTTTATACAATGTCGTTTACACTCATTAGCTCAATCTCGCTAACATTCCTCCGACTTAGAACCTGTTCTAAACTCTTTAAAAGAAACGGCAAATCCTCTTCCCTATCACCAACTAAACTGTATGACCTGCAGACCCCTTTTTAGACCCTGTGAATGTCTACTTAAAGCTGTCTTTCTTTAAGTCATCTCATTGCTCCCACTCACAGGCCACCATGTAAGCAATTGATATTCCAGTAATTGTCACAGATCTTGTTAATACCCAACCGTTCACCTTTACGCCAATATATTCCAGTTTAGTTTAATAGAAACTCTGTACATATGTACCATATATATATATATATATATATATATATATATATATATATATATATATATATATGTGTGTGTGTGTGTGTGTGTGTGTGTGTGTGTGTATAACTGAATCACGAAAGTTAGGAACGTGTGTGTGTGTGTGTGTGTGTGTGTGTGTGTGTAAGGTAATTTACTCTCTGAGAGTTACATTCCACCTCATACATCCTCAGCCAAGAAACAGTGTGTTGCTGACGTATTTCCTTCATTATCATCAATTCTACCATTGCATCTGTATAGGTCAATTTACGTTCTCCCTTGACTGTACTTTCGTAACCAATTGATATATGCAGCACCCTATCTATATTTACGCACACAGGCAGACAAAGAGAGAGAGAGAGAGAGAGAGAGAGAGAGAGAGAGAGAGAGAGAGAGAGAACGGATGCTGTGGTGTTGGGGGCTGGTGTTGAGTTTTGCTGATATTTTTGGCGTGATAAGACATCCGTGAAAATAGAATGCGCCTTTAGTGACGGGTAATAAACAAGGAAGCCATAAGGGGCAAAAAGGATTCGCGCGGAATGAGGATTCTGAAGAGACTGGCTAAGGATATAGGTACTGAAATGAGATAGAAATGGAAGGGACTGCCAGCAGGAATTTCCCCTATACATATGCACTGCTGTCTATGGCCACCAAAAGTCATACACGCGTAAATATACATACATACGCACACTCACATACATCACATACTATACATATAAATATAAATATATATATATATATATATATATATATATATATATATTATATATATATATATATATATATATATCTATATATATATATATATATATATATATATATATATATTAATACATTACATATTATATATATATATATATATATAATATATATATATATATATATATATATATATATATATATATATATATATATATAGTATAATATATATATATATTATATTAATATATTTATTTATATATAATATTATATTTTAATCCCATGACTGTGATTCATATACATGCATTAAGCTACAAATGTCCTTCAGTATCCAATTCGCGCCACCTCTGGATTAATATATTTTCATATATTTTTTAGTGGATGATAATTTCTTCCTCTCGTGGATTCGAACAGCGCATAGAGGAGAAATCAGGCCCACAGTGACGTCTTTATATATATATATATATGTATATATATCTATTTATATCCATAATATAAATATATATATATATGTATCATATATATATATAGTATATATATATATATATAATATATATATATATATATATATATAATAAAAGGAGCCCATAGAAAACACCAAAATATAGAGAGAAAAGTACTATATTTCAGAGACTGCTGTCTCCCTCTTCAGGTAGATGAATGAGAAAAGTTTACAGAAAAGGTGGTATTTATACCAAGAGGTACATCCACAGGCAAGCCAATTTAGGTCACCCCCGCTGGTAATCTTCCTTTAATCTTCTTAAGCGTTGGTTGAATGAAAACCTTGTCGATCGTATCTGAAATCCATGCTCCTTTTGAGATGTTCATTACCTGCATCTCTTTTATTAAGGACGATTCCATCATTTGACTCTTGTACCAGCAGTTGCTGCTATAAATTACACGTGACAAATTCCAGTTTATGTTCATTTATATGGCTGAAAATAGCTGAGTTCTGCTGTCCATATCTAACTGACTGTTTGTGTTGTATTAATCTCTGGGGAAGTGATTTACCTGTAAATCCGATGTAAGATTGGTCACAGTCGTGGCTAGGGATTTGGTAAACCCCAGTGTCCTTGGGAGATGTCTTTTGTTGGACGTTAATCAGGGATTTGGCTAAGTTGTCTGGGTAAGAAAATGCAAAAGGGTTAGATTTTCCAAGGGTCTGAGTCACCTTCTTAATCGTGTCCAGGTGTGGAATTTTTATTTTATTGTTGGGTGTATCTCTGGTCTCGTCTTTAGGGGGTCGGTAGAAAAATGCATTTGCTTTGTGAGTTGCTTTCTCAATTATATGGTCAGGATACTTTAAAGACGAAAGTTGCTTGCAAATTATTATGTATATATAACTATATACATACAATATATATATATATATATATAATATATCTATATATATAATATATATATATATATATATATACATACAATATGCATATTTCAATTGTTTTTTGTTCCGTGTATATTCCCAGTCCACTGGAACACGTGCGGGGATATTAACGAATGGTCTTTGAGTCCATGTTCGAACAGAGGCTCGAGCCACAACATCCAGCCACAGTTCCTAACAGAGAATTGTCAATTTCGAAAATGGGTCACCGCGGCCCGGCCTCTCACGGCCAAAATACTCATTGGGACCGTCACAGAGACCCTCCTCCTCCCGCTCCTCTGTAAGTAATGATGTTGATCGCTTTTGGTTCCATTTTTTTTTTTTTCTCTACAAGAGAGGAGATTTAGGAAAATGATATTGCTGGCCATCAGTTTTTATAGAGGTCTTTGTTATCGACAATACATGTGTGGCATTCTCATGTGCGCCTTCAGGCCAGGACCAGATGTAGCTCGTTAAAAGGAATGACACAGTTCCTTTTTCGAAATCGTTTTCTTACCATATTTTCTTCAGACTGCATTTAATTAACCAGTCTGCACATACATGAATTCAAAATATGCAAGTTAGAGTATTCACTATAAAATTCGTTACTATTTGATATCCAAGCAGCAGTTCTTTTAATATATATAGCTTTCTTATTTTTTTCGGTTTTCTGTTATGCTATCAGTCTATTATGATATCATTCCCGTATGACAAAATTTGTATTCTTTTGACTTTTTTATCTAGATTTTTCTTGAAAGTTCCGGTAGAAATATTTCCCGGAAGTCCTGGGCGTAATTTAATGTTTTCGAACGTGCTGTGCCTTCTAAACTTGTGTTGTAGTTTGTCCTCTAAAATGATCGGGCAATTTTTTATATTCAGCTGCTCTCTTATGGCTACTTCGGACGGCAAATCACGCCTGTTATGATTAGTTGTGTGCCGGTTGCTGTTTATTTCTCTGTTGGCAAATCTTGGAATATCACTGAATATAATGATAACATCGAGATCATTCATCATAAGTAATTTATGATTTCTAATATAAACTCTATATAAACTTTTATGTAATAAGTTTCGTATCTGCTTTCATTGTAATAAGTTTCGTATCACCTAATATTTCTCTTTTATACCATATGAATAGTACCATGACTCGTGGAAGGGTGAAGAAAATAAAAAAGTCAGTCTGTGAAAAAAAGAAAAACATTTATTCCTTGCTGTAATTATAACTGTAATCAGTATTACTATGACAGCAAGATTATAAATTTTGCATTAGGCCTTCTCTTTTTTCGGCCGCGATTCAATTGCAAATGGGGTGCCGCGTAATGAAACAATAAAGATGTCATGGTGATTGATTACTGTGTTAAATATTTGACAATATAATTATAGCGGTGACTGATTACGCACCTGACCGGTTGACACCATAAAACTTCCGGAAGACTTTTCCTTTCCCTGATAGATTGGTTGGGTGGGGTCATTTCCAGCCATTTGAGGAAATATTTAATAACAGGAAATGAACGCCCAATGCAATTGATTTATATATTGATAAATAGGTTGTCACACAAATCAACTACACTAAGTGCTAAACGTTTATTTACCTTAAGATCGTACACCCAGAGCATACATATATATATATACTATATATATATATATATATATATATATATATATATATATATATATATATATTATATATAATATATATATATATATATATATATATATATATATGTGCATACGCATAATTTTGTATATATATAAAGCATGTCTATGATACTTCGTTGTTCGTATCAAATCCATCCGTTTTTCCAGCTTTTCGTGATTTAAATCAAGCATTTATATATATACATATATATATATATTATATAATTATATATAATATATATATCTATATATATATATATATATATATATAATATATTATATATATATTATATATATGAACAAAGTTACAGCCATGAAAGAAAACTTAAACACTGGAGATGCTAAGTACTCTCGTCTTATTACCAAGACATGCTGTGACCGTGTGTTGGTAATAAGACGAAAGTAATTAGCATTTAAGGGTTTCAAACTTTTCCTTCGTCACTTGTAACTTTTGTTCGTATAATCGTCACGTTTTTTTATTTCTTCCTGATTTAACAGCAAACATATATATATATATTATATAATTATATTATATATATATATTATATATAAATATATATTATATATATATGTATATATGTATATATATATAATATATATATATATATATATATATATATATATTATATATATATATATATATATTATCTTATACCTTTTACGTCAATACACGTCGCATTTTACGCACCACAGCGCGTGCGTTTACTCACCACAGGATTCGAGCCTTTAGTAGTCTTGACTGGTCTGCCAGGGAAGAGTAATGGGTCTTCGGACAGAGCAGAGCGCCTTATATTCCAAGAGCTTTACTAAGGCAATCACATTGGCTAATGTGTCTTTCTGTCTCTGAGATCGGGATCTAACAGAAAATTACCGATGGAACCACATGAACGAATTTTAATTGCACTAACAGGAAGTCAGGCTATCATCTTTAGGTATGGGGTAGAGCTATTTGTAAATAATTGTAGAATTAGTAATTCTTTTGATGTTAATGATAACTTGGTTAAGTAACTGATAACGAGTAAAATATTCAGTGTTTTATGATAGATACCAACATAGAATATTCTTTAATAAGTAACTATTACGAGTCAAATTTTCTGCTTAATAATACTTTGGAATGCCTCACTAACTGACCTGAGTATTAATTTCTTCTATATTGTTAATAAATGCATAGAAAAATTATTCAAGAGAAAAAAAAAAAAGAGTTTAGCATGTTAACTTTTTCCTTGGTTATTGACGTTCTCTCTCTCTCTCTCTCTCTCTCTCTCTCTCTCTCTCTCTCTCTCTCTCTCTCTCTCTTTGTGAGTCGCCCTGTGTAGAAAAGACAGTATTTATGAAATGTTCATGGCGCTGAAGTTATAGTTAGGAGACTATGGTCAAGAATATAAAAATGAATAATACAAAAATTAACCTGTTTCAAAAACATGGAATTTAGGTGTATTAATAGTTAAGATCCCACAAACTTTTGTATTTTCCATTTTACCATATTCTAAAATTGATTCAGTATCTTAAAGTTTATATACGCGGGAAATGCCGTAGGAAGCCACGGAATTCTGATAAACGCCGAATAACACACATTAGGATTTAGTTTTTATAAATTGAAAACGTGAAGATTCTTTAAGAGTAGAAAGGAAACCTAGGGGCAAGTGTCACATGAAGTCTGTTACGCGCCTGTTTGTGGTGCTCAATTGTAGTTTTATTTTATTTTAATGTAAAGTGTTACATTATAAGAAAAAATAAACTTATTACTCGTCAAGAGTTGAGGTTAATTAGATATAATTGTATGCTCGTACTGCATTTGATATTTGAAGAGAATAAAAACATGTGGTAATTAAATTAAACCAAAGCTCTTTAATATGTCGTATTTTTAGCATATATTTCGAATATAAACGTTTCTTCCATATCACCAGAATCCAGCACATGTGAGACTTTTGTGCTTTTCGGAATTTATCATATCCCAAATGTTTTTATCCTGCGAATAATTTGGAAATGGTATTTGCTGGGCGAGAAACAAACTAAGAGCATTGTTTTCCTGGGCGTTAAAGATATTACCATGATATTATCAGTCTTGTTCTAGGTGTTTTGGGAATTTTTATTTTTATTTTTTATTTTTTTTACAGATGAATAAAATAATTAATTTTTTTTCTTGCATTTTTCTGGAATTGCAAATTTATTTTTGGAAAATATACACTTAAAAGTAAGTCATAATATTTGATGAATATAAATATTATTAAGATATCATATGGCCCGAGGTCATTCCCAACAAGTCCAGCTTATTCAGGGTGAGCGCTAAAATCTACACTTTAATAGAACGTTGTTTCACCAACGAAAATTAAAATAAATACCTTATATTCTATTTCATTCAAAATAAATTTTCTGTTCTGATTTCATATTATTCATTTTTTACATTTTCATTCTAATAAATAAATCATAAATATCCTATCCTAAAATTCATATAACTTTAACTCAGTGCAAGACACCTTTTTCAGAACTTTTCTTAGAATTTCCGAACCCCAGTAACAACACAGTAGTTTGTAGGCTTACTCCAAGAGTAAGCGAAAATTATAATGGTGCCCTAGTTTTAAATGATGGCCTATGCCAGAAGCTTATATATGATGTGAATTAATGATGTTTATTTCGGGTGGACCTAGACTGTTTTTTAAAGTTCGATAATAGTGGAGCACAGAATTTTGTAATCCTGGAAGTATCTCGTCTGTGTTCCATTGTTTCTCCATTAAAAATTTTCAAACCCCATTTGCTTTGCTATGAATGTAAGATCAAGACCACCATTAGTTTTGCTTAGCATGTAGAAAAGTTTCAAACAGATATTTTCGTTTTCTTTGTAATACAAACGATTGAAAAAAGAAAAGAAATGCAGATAAAGACTTGATGTTGAATAATTCGGTTATTCTAATTTTTTCCACGTTTTCAATCCTCAACAAATAAAAAAAATGCCCCGAAGAAACAATCGAGTTTTCTGTACATCTGATATTCAAGGCCAACGAAAATAGATCTATCTCTCGGTGGTTTATGTGTAATGCTGTATGAGTGGCGGCTCATGAAACGTTAACCACGTCCCGGTGGTGGCCTGGCTTATATCGTTGCCAGAAGCACGATTATGGCTTACTTTAAAATCAGATAAAATAAAAAAAAATTATTGAAACTAGATGACTGCAATTTGGCATGTTTGATGATTGGAAGGTGGATGATCAACATACTAATTTGCAGCCCATTACCCTCACTAGTTTTAAAATTGAGGACTTCGCGAGTGACAATAGAAAATAGAGGGTACGTTTTTCAGCTGTTGAAACAAGGAATGGATGTTTATTTTAGCTTCAAGGTATTTCATGATTGTTTTATCTCTTATTGGGCTCTCTGGTATGTAATCAAAATAAATCTCCATTCTTTATACAGAGCTAAAACACCCGAAATAAAATAATGCCATTTCCTTTGTTAGCTTTAATGGGAATGTTTCGAATACTGGATTAGGGTCTTTGGTCATCAGTGAGAAACATGATTTTGAACAAAGAATATACACTCGAAAGGTACTTGTGTGTGCTGTCATTTTCGCTGAGAGACCTCTGAACATAGCTCAAGCATTAGGTCTCTAAAAAGTTATGATAGTTCTTGACATAGCTTATTTATTGCTTTGTGTGTTGTGTGTGTGTGTGTGTGTGTGTGTGTGCGTGTGTTTTTGGCATTCACGAATTCATGTATGGAATCAAGAGAAGAATTGCTCTTCTCGAAAGCAACTCCAAAGGTCACAAAGTTAATGGAACAGCGTTTATATGTTAATGAGACACGGAGTACTGTTTTGCTTGTCACTTTTATTCCTTTTTTTTTTACCATCAGGAAACTGAATTGATAATGGAGAATTACTAATTTTCTCCATTGAACGAAGTAAGCTTTTTCTCGTCTGCTCTTTGATGACAACTATTTACAATGGAAATTGGCAAATTACCAATTATAATCGTTTTTCAGTGCTCTTGATTCCTGTTGGAATGACAGAGCAATTTAGGATAATTTGTCTGTATATTCTTTTTACTTTGTCATCGTTTTCTGCTTTTCATTCCCATTTGTGTTTTACCTCATCTTCAGCGCTCTTGCTTCAGCCTGGCGTCGAACTTTTAAATGGTGTAGTTTTACACGAGTCATCTATTAATTACTATTTATCAATTATCATAGAATCATACATTAAATGTTTCTTAGTACATGGTAGAAGGAAACAACTCAAGGCTCAACTGGCTCGATCAATCTATCTTTCAAACCATTCGCTTCCATAATGCGATATTTTCTACCCTCTTCAGTAATCTCTGAATGTTTTTTTCTGACTCGTTCATTTTGGGGCGAAGCTCAACAATTTTTACTTTTATTTAAAGGATCGGGTTTTTTATCAAAAGCCTTGGCTCTCTCGATCTCTACGCCATAATTATTTTTGTTGTTCTATGTAAATTAATAGGTTCGTTTAGGTAATATACTTTTGGAATTAATTTATCATGAATAAATGATGAGTTTTTAAGCCACTTCGAAATGCTTCCTTGATTTTTAATTTGATACCATATTCAATTTATGCTGCTACTTCCATTTAAACAAGCATTCAAGGCATCGATGTCAACTTTCTCTCTCTCTCTCTCTCTCTCTCTCTCTCTCTCTCTCTCTCTCTCTCTCTCTCTCTCTGTGTCGGCTGCGTTCTTCCTCATCCGTTGGGTGTTGTCAAATAAAGTCCTGCTCACCACATTTATTCACCATTTGTGTTCATTTGCACACTGGTGGCATGAGATTTATACTTTTGTTATTGTGAATGCCATGTTCGACTCTAAAATTGTGGTCGTGTTGTCAGCTCACTTTAGAGGGAATAACATTTATTAAAACTGTTACATTTCGTTTTATATTTATGATTCCAATGTCACAGTGTATCTCATATTTCATATTTTGAAATTCAGTTATATTTTAATCATGAATGGTGGGAGTCCCACAATTTTTTAAATCATATTTTACTCTCCTATC